>NW_026929544.1:0-38279 GCF_032062105.1 Saccostrea cuccullata | reverse complement strand
CTTAAAATGGACCCCAAAGTGTGTAGAAACAATAAACTTTTTGCCCTTCAGTATGTTAAATAACTATAAATATCTAATTTACTACTGGCTAGTTGACAAAAAGGAAGTTTACACAATGATTAACAAATTGACTTTACATACTAACAAGGTTAAGTCAAATGCATAATTCAGTAACGCAACACATTTGAAGAAGTGTTTAAAACATGTCGTTACTGATATTCCTGTTGTGGTCAGTTTGTCTGGCCCACGTGGAGAGTTTGACAATCTCTGACTTTTATCCTTTTGGTGAGGACAGGGGTGATACTACAATGGTTAAGAATGATGACGGAAGTTCTCCCAATATTCCAATTTCCACTAAATTCCCTTACTTCAATCATCAACACGACAAATTAATTGTAAGTATTGCATAGAAGATAAACATATTTTTAAATACTGTGTTTGGAATATTTTTAGATTTGGCATTCTTTCTAGGTAAGTACAAATGGTGCTATATCATTCCTGACCCCTGTGTCACAATATACCCCGGATCCCTTTCCGCTGGATGGGGACCGAAGACTTATCACTCCCTTCTGGGCGGATGTGGATACTAGGAAAGGAGGAAATGTGCGGTACAGAGAAACTACAAACCTAGAAATATTAGAGAGAGCTTCCAATGAAATAAAGTCTAATCTCCCAGCCTTTTACCGTTTTCGCGCTGCTTGGGTTTTCATAGCTACATGGGATAATGTGGCCTTTTTTGGATGTTCCTCTACTGGTTGTTTGAAGGTACGCGCGTTTTTCTTACACTGAAGATTGCGTATTTGTGCGTGATACTTGTGCGTTAACATTACTATGTATTAATTTTGTAGTAATATTATCCTCACTGTCCAACCTTTTCAGAGAAATACCTTTCAAGCTGTACTGATTACAAATGGACAACATTCTTTTACCATATTTAATTACGCAAACATTGAATGGACAACTGGAACAGCAAGCAGTGGGAATGCAGATACTGGGCTTGGGGGAAAACCTGCACAGGTCAGTAATTTTCCCCCTGAGATGTATTTAATTCACTCTGTAAACCTTCAATTAATAATTTTTAAAAATCTCTTTTGGACGTTTTTCAGGGCACGCTTTAATACTTTTTCAGTTTTCACACAGTCAAGTGTATTTCAAGTGCTTTTATTTTAGTTAAGGTAGGATTCTTCTCTATAGTTTCTGTCTAGATGAAATATTCAAAGTATATTTGCTTATATGTCTTTTATATTTAGGTGTAAGAGATTTAAAAGACCATATTTTTCTTTCCTCGTCACAATTGTACAACTTTAAAAAGAAATGGTAAACTGTGTTTGAAAACTATCAGGGAATATATTTTTGGCGGAATGGTGGCGTATGAAAATATTTTCTTTCCTCTCAAATATATTATAGAACATTGAATTTAGTTGTAATATTTACGCAATCTTAAAGTAGAAGAAATTTTCAAAAGTAAGTTAAATTAATAATAAGGGACTAAAGTTTCAAAATATATCAAATAAATAAGATTTTTTACACATACTAGAACTATGTTGGCTTTTAAATGCTTCAAATTTAAGTACAGATTTGAGCCAAAAATCCGTAAAAAGTGTTATTTCTCTCTTAGTAAACGATCAAAACTTTTAGTTTTTGTATCATTTTGTACCTTTATGTGTCAACTTTACTATATGTGAAATGAGAAAAAGTTAAATATAGGTAGCATATAAAAAAAACTAATTTATCCCAAAAAATTAAGAAAAGTAAAGGAAATTCGGATTAGAAATTATCCATTTTATTTAAATTATCCATGTCAATTTGGTAATATCATCTTATAGGCCCTATATGGTAGTATCTTTTTATGCAAAAAGAAAAACATTCAATCTTTTGAATTACAAGTAGGGATCGCATGATTGGAAACAGTATTTTTTTATTCATAATGTCTAGGAAAAGGTAATGACCTTGACCTGACCTTGCCTCTAATATTAAACGGTTAAATTGAATCTTACTGATACCATCACTTAGTGATATTGACCTCTTGATTCTGTGAAAATTTCATTAATTTTTAAATACGAGAAATGTGAGAAGAATCCTACCTTAAACTATATCTGCTTGAATCTTTAAGTTTCAAAGCTATCAATTTTATTTTTCTATTATTAATATAATTAGTGCTTTTTAATCCAATTATATGTGTTTAATGTAGTGCTTAATCTAATTTGTTTTTATGGTGATGTTTATTTTTTTCTCTTTATTTTTATTTTTGTTCTTCTTAATGCAATCATTTCGCTTTTCTATTTTCTTTTTTTTTTTCTAATTCTTAAATTTGTTTTATCTGCCTTGCGTGTTTATATATTACATGTGTTTTTTTGCATGTAAATTATGTTGTAAATGTTTTCTCTGTGATATTTTTAGCTGTGATAGTCTGTACAGAGCTCATGTTTATTGTCATATTATGTAAAAAATGCCGACTTTAAATAAAATTTACTTGACTTAAAAATAAAAGACAATTATTTTATTACAAACAATTGCAAAAACTACAAACTTAGTTGACTGCACTTTTTCGGTGAGTGCAGAACTTAAAGAAGGGAGAGGGCACAAAGTTAACTTAGCTACAAAAATATTTGTAATCATTCAGTACTCGTTAAAAATCTCATAAACTTGAGAACATGTATAAGTTGAAAAATTGGGAAAAAACTCTTTATTTGTATACTTAATTATAGATTGGTTTTAATGCTGGTGACGGGAAAGTATATTATGTAGTGAACGGGTCACGTACAATAGACATTGTCAATATAAACAAAAAGTCCAATGTACGCATACCAGGAAAGTTTGTATTCAGAATAGATTCATCGGAAATAGGTGGAGGAGGGTGTAATACAAAAGGTATTAAGTTTCATATATTACAGAAATACACTTGTATTTTCTAGTTTTTAAGTAACCATTTATGTCAAAATAATAATTATCAAAGTTGTAAACGTAATGAGAATTTTATCACCAGAGTCCACGAATGATTTGATCACTGTCGTACCTGTTGTTTGTATGGTTAATATTCTAATACAATGCAGTGCATTGTAGCAACCGCTAATGATATAATGCCGCTTAATAAAAACGCATAAGGGCCATACTTATTGAACAGGAAAGGTTAAAACTTCTCTACGACATTTTTATATAGCCCCAAAGAACATAAAAAAAACTTGGGCGCAAGGACATTCCCTATGTACTTTTACAGAAACAGGGTCTAATTAGAAGCAGAATATTCCAAGGATTTGTGATATTGCTGCGCAAATGTCGACAAATTAATTGTTTAGTTACGATTTGTAAAGTTTTGAGTTGAAACGGGATAAAAATTCACAGTCCAGTGTAAGTTTCCTCAAATTATAATCAAACGAGAAAATGCATATAGGATTTGCGCAGCACTTTTGTTGATCTTTTGAATATTATTCCTAGAATTATACATTATTTACTTAAAAATAAACAGGGTATGCCCTTGCGCCAAAGCCTTTTATTGATGTGTATTATTACTTTGAGTACTAAAGAACAATGACGTCTTAATGTGCACTAGCTATAACATGCCTTTGGAACTAAGTATGTACAATAAAATTAATTTAATCTGTCTCTGTATAATACATAGAGGTTCTCTTTTGCATTTTTATTAGCTCATTTGCATAGAAACGCCTATACGTAGCCTCAAATCACTTGCACAATTTGAAGTATGTATCAATTTAGGAATGACATGCAATACAAATAGACATATATATAAAATTTAAATGGACCTGAGTGTCAAAGGTAGATACAGTGTTAGCTTGTATATTTCTATGGGAATATACATTGCTACAAACTACAGGTAGGTGGAAAAAATCATTCAGATTCTGCGTAAGATGTATGGAGAAATCGAAGTACCTCTAAAAAATGGGTGGGAAACTCGCTTATTGTGAAGGAATCAAAATAGGTATACATGTAATTAGGTATAGGAAGGCGTGGAAAAAACATTCGGGATTAGCATAAGATGATCAGTTCAAGCAAGTTGGTACCTAGCAAAAGTAGGAAGGAAAAGAGGCTTTATTTTATAGAAATATTAGTTGGTACAATCTTCAAGTTGGTTTCCTTAAGATTTCAAGTGCAGTGGTAAAGAACAATGTATCTAACGTGTTCTCTAAAGCAAAATTTAAATTTTTACTCCTATTTATCAAAATAAGTCTACATTTTAAATGAATTATACTTTTGTCTAAAAGAAAAACATAAAAAGGTAGACATTTATAAAATTTTACCCTTATCTAACCCTTATAGAATGAGAATGTTGATATTTTTTAACTCCCTTTCCCGCGACGATTTAGGTTGTTACAGCGAACATTTCATGTGCCTTTTATATAGGCCTACTGAAAGGAAAAAGAAACACAGGGTAACATAATATACGAATGCATGACCAAAAATTACGAAAATAGTCAGATGAGAATCTTGGTTACTAGGCACATCAGTGTTCAGAATTACTCAACCGTAAAATATATGACGTCACGCAGAGAAAAAGAAAAAAAACACGTGAGCACTACTTGATGAAGATAAGTATGTCAACAATCTTCTTGTACCATTTGATGCACTTGAGGTATACACATTGTTTTTCCGTACTTATAGACGATATGCATGTAATCTTGTAACAGTTGACGGACGTTCCATGGGATCTGGCTTTTACCTTGCCTAAGTTATGGACAAAGGCAACAACTGGTTGCTGTGCAGTCGCTAGTAAATTTTCTCCCAATAGAACGTCTTAACCGTCATCAGAGAGGTTTTTGAATGGTTTCCGATCAACCATGACGATGACGTTACAGATCCACGTCAAGATCGGGTAATTCATCCTGTCACCTGTTTAAGCGCCACCTTACTACCGTTTTCCTAATTTTTTCAGCGTGTTTACCCCTATGCCTAGTGTAGCCTGGGTTTATCAAGACTTTCTCATAAACAAAGGAGAATCAAGACTGTGACAGATTCGCGAATGACATCAAAGATATTGAGATTTTTCTGTTTTCACTTTTGGGATGTCTCGTCATGTGAGAGTCTATAACACGTGAATAATGAGGCAAAAATCAAATGAGATTTCGGTTACATTTTCATTAAAGATGATTTTAAACGTTAGATGGGAAAAGTAGAAAATACTTACGAAAATTAAATTTATTTCAGCTTAAAAGTTTACCCTGCGTTTCTTTTTCCTTTCAGTACATTGAAGTCCCAAGATACAATCCCGATAAATTTATATAGCCTGTTTGTGATATTTTACTTATAGCCCGCTCGGCTCCTAATAACCTTTTTGGAGTTTGGTCCAAACCTGCCTAATTGTTTCTTTATTTATTCCTATTCAGGCAATGTCATCATAACGCCACGGAGTGGTCCAATGCTCGGTGGTCAACACCTGACATTCAGTGGACCATGTCTAGAAGAATATACTTCATTCAAAATCAAGTTCTCCAACACTAGATATACATTAATATGTGAAATGGACTCACCCTACAGCTTTTATTGCATTACACCTATGTTTGACAGCACTGGTGATGTCCAAGTAGATATCATATTGGCTAATCAAAACAAAACCGATATGTTTATTGGAAACTACACTGTTTGTAAGTACATGCATCAAATACTCTTTGAATCTTTCTTCTGTGTGAAACCATGTAATCCCCGTAAAAATACTCAGCAATGATGAAGTTGAATATAATATTTATGTGCCCTTTTTGTTTATCCCTTTTGCAGACAGTGAATTGAATTTCTTCCACTGCGTTGCATTCTCAGATGTATGTGTAAATCGATATGACATTTTTTTTATAAACTGAAAAAAAATCTTACATTTTAAAATGTATACATATAATTAATTACTAATATAAATAAGGACAATGTCATTATCTGTTAAAAATTACTTTCAGTGAATCCTGCTTTCAGCAAAGTCCTTGTAAATCGCCATAACGGAAACAGCTGGGAAAATGATGAACATAATATTTCGTGGAATGGTAACGTGAAAGAACTTCAAAACAGTAGCACAGTAGACCATCAAGGTACAAGTATCATGAGTATGAGGACATGTAGTGCAGTAGATCTCTTGTATTCACTATCAAGGTACAACTATCATGAGTATGAGGACATGTAGTGCAGTAGATCTCTTGTATTCGCAATCAAGGTACAAGTATCATGAGTATGAGGATATGTAGTGCAGTAGATCTCTTGTTTTCACAATCAAGGTACAAGTATCATGAGTATGAGGATATGTAATGCAGTAGATCTATTGTATTCACAATCAAGGTACAAGTATCATGAGTATGAGGATATGTAGTGCAGTAGATCTCTTGTATTCACAACCAAGGTACAAGTATAATGCGTAAAGAGCAATAGCGCAGGATATACCATCAAGGTACAATTGTTGTAAAACAGTGGCTTAGTAGATTTCTACGTATAACAAATCAAATACAAAAGTTAACTGCTGAAAAAAACCCAGCAGTAGATATATCTACGCAAACCAGAGGCACAAATAAAGTTTAATGCTATATATAGAATCTCACATGATTTGTAGTTGGATATGATTTTTATTCAACGAGTTGTGTGTTTTTTTTATCTCCGAGCCTTGGCGAGGGAATAAAAACACACAACGAGTTGGATAAAAATCATATCCAACTACATATCATGTGAGATTCTTTTTATCCCATGGTTTATACAGCACTATCACTGTTTTATATTGGACTCCACTTCATTTTACTTTCACTCTAACGCAAAACCCATTGTGACGTCACAACTGTGTGATACGAAAACGATATCATATGCATATGAACTATATCAACGGGATAAAGGGTTAAACATGGGATAAAAAACTGTAGCTCAGTTGATCTCTACGTTCTAACAATCAATGTACATGTACATGTACAATGCTGGAATAAAGCAGTGGCTCAGTCAAACAGTAGTGAGTAGATCTTGAAAGATAAACAGTCACGTTACAAATATTACGCTGTTAAAAAGAATACTAGTAAAAACTGTAGCGCACTAGATCATCGCGTATACATAATCAAGGTTTAGTCGTCCACAGTGGAAGAGCGTCTGTTCTAGAGTCGCGGATTCGAATCCCACTGTGGGACATGGAGACCGGTCCTTTGGATAAGACTGTATAAAGCGAGGTCCCGTGTCACAATAGATGCTGTAACAAAAACGATCCCTCACTGCTCAATGGCCCTAAGTGTCGAGTACAGGTCAATATTTGCAGCTCTCCACTGGCAAGTAGTGGCGTCTCCATATGAGTGAAAAATTCGCGAGAGGGACTTCAACAAACAAACAAACAATCAAGGCATAATGTGAAAACCGGAATCACATTGTTTTCACTCTCTGGGGATAGGTGGAAATCCGCTGTTCCATCTATCTCAGGGTATACTGTTTCATAAAACTGTAGCAAATTAAACCTCCTTATTAAATGCACGAACATTGAAAGCTTTTATGTACGCAAGAAATTCGTTTAACTGACAGTAGTACATGTATTAGTAAAGTGAAATGTTTATTATGGTATACCAAATTATGTTTAATTATTTACGATATATGATATAAATGAACTTTCGTGTATTCGTTTGAACATAATATCTAGCTTTGAAACTTTCCAAAATAAAAACTTCGAATACAAATACAAGTAATCGTTAGAAATATCCTCAAAATCCTAAATAAAGGTCACATTTTTCTTTTACTGTATTTTTCATAGCTGTATATTTTTAAAAAAAGATATTTTTAAAGTATATTGTAGAAAATTGGCGTATGTTTTTTTTTCTTTTCAAAATCAAAGGAGGAAAATGGTGAGATTAAATTAAATCCTTTTATTGCAAAGACGAATATATTGAACTCAATCGGTTGGACGACTTTTCGTTTAAAGATGACTGAGCAGGTTGCCATTCTACGGGTGACATCTCGTGTGCAGACTGCATTTATAATGTAAGTTAACATTAGTAGTTTACTCAATATTTTTTTGTATTTTAATTCTTAAATGATGACTATTATTACATGTTTATACGTGAAATCTAATCTTTCTGGTCAGGCCACAGAGAGGAATATGGTCTGACATGTTCCCAGTCACGCCATCCAGAACTAACGCTAGCCTTTTTTGTAAAGACTGGATAAAAAAAGAAGGTTCGTCTCCAAAGTTGAGTGTTGCAGAACCTTGTCCGTGTACTCTCCAACAAGCGCTGTTAGACATTGTAAAGTACCAGCCCGATCCTGACTGCAACATGCTCCACGTGGGAGCAGAGGGGCGGGGCAACTGTCGTTATAGGCGTGATGCACAGCATTGTGTGAGGCTGACAATACCAAGGTAACGTTTCCTCTAAAATCATTTCTATAAAACTCATGACAAAGCGACAGTTTTTCAAAAGTAGAGATAATTTTTTTTTTTTACATTTTCTGTCTCATCTGGCATATAAAAATTGTAATTTACACACTTAATAGCCATTCTCTGTAACCACTTCAACTTCGTTGCCACGCATGGTCACCGATTTTGATGAAACTTCACCTATGCTTAGTACTTGACACCAGAAACAAATATCAAACAAAATTTCGTTGCTAAGTGTCTTGGTTGCTATGGCAACAGCAGGAAAAGTTTGAAAAATCGAGATTTTCAGCCATTTTAAATCTTGGCTGTGGCTTAATAAAAACTAGAAAAAGCAAACAAACCATTCTCACAAAAACATGACACCTGATGTCACTTATACTGTAAAGAAACTGTTTAGAATATATCTCTAAATAAGTGGTAACCAAGGGTACATTTGGAATACATTCCAAATTGCTGAAATATGCTGAAAAATACTCCGTATTCACTAATGGTAGGTGTTACATGCTCAAACTCAATCAACGACTTAAGAAAAAACGATGAAAATTGTTGACCTTAAGTATATAAGTATAAGCAATATTTTTCTATAAATAATTTTCATGGTTGCCATGGCTCATAGCATGTTCATACCTACAAAACATCATAAAAATTAAATGCGGTAATGCTCTTCTGGAAAAACTTGAAAATTCAGAAACTAGCAAATATGCATCCTTAGGACCCTGCAACACCAAAACCATCAAGAAAAATTGGGTATAATTGCTACTTTGCAGTGTTACCATGGAAACAAAGTACCAGTGCTTAAAAGTGAATTATTTTTCGCTGCATTAAGAATTAAATTGCCATATAATAAACCAATTAAAGCATTTGAATAATACTTATCTGTTAGAACTGAAGTTGAATATCATATATTGACAAAATTTTATGAAGAAAACAACACTGTTGCTATGGTTGCACGAAGGGAAAATATTGATTTTGTGAACTTTATATCAATATTAAACCCTGTGTGCCAACTTTGCATCCACTTCGAGATTGGATGATAGTCAAAATTAAAAGTCAGGGTCACTGTTAATAAATATCAATAATTTTTAAAGTTGGGAATCTACATTTAAGGGTACGTATCAAGGAAAGAAAATATTTTTCAGGTTTTTAAGCATATATTTTCTGCTTATTTCCATAGCAACGCTCTATTTAAAGAATCTAATCTGAATTTTTTCAAATGGGAAAACTTAGAACGCATCAACATCTTTAAAAATTAATAATCATTATGAGGAAATGTGCTTTGTTAAAAGAGACAGATCAGATTTAAAAATACAGAGTGTTACTTGGGAAGGCTCTCTGTGGTATAAAAACCTTGGCAACCATTTCCAACCAAAATGAAATATCATATTTTGTTCTTGGTATATGTTTCAAGGCTCTTTTTTCTATTATTTGGTCACATTTCATCCTATAATTGCTTTTTATTTTTACGTGTATGACTTTATAAAATTCAATGAATATTTTTTTTACTTTTGAATACTTTGTTACCATAGTAACGTATGTAATAGTTGATTTACCAAACATGTTTATCATGCATTGAGACTTGTGACCTTCAACTTTTGGAAACAGTTCATGCCAATTGTTTGCTTTGCCGCAAATGTTAACTATGGGGCTCTAAACATGTTAAAAAATGCCATTTTTCGAACTTTAAGACACGTTGCCATGGTAACTATAAAACATAGCAACCAATTTTTCCTGATTCAGTACGGGTATCAATGACTTTTATCAGAGAGAGTTTGGAGAAATTCTGAGACTATGCGTGCCACAGCTCCTATATAAAATTTCAAGTCATTACAGAGAATGGCTCTTAAAACTTTTTCTCCGTCACAATTTTTAAGTGTCTTTTTTTAAACAAACTTAGATTTCATTTTGTTCATGCTTAATTGGATAAAAAATATTGGAGGAAACCTTCAAAAATACAATTTTTAATTAACACACAAATTTCAGTGCAAAAAGGTCATATTAAATGTACTGTAGCGCCAAAAGAAGCGTATTGACCCCCATTTTTTGATTGGAATTTTAATTAAGCTATGTATGTAGAAACTAAAAATATACTTGGCAAAAAAAAAAGTTTAAGACTTTAAATATCAGGATCGAACGTCGTTAATGAATAAAATAATTTGTCAAAACTAGAATTGAAGTTTCTGTATTTTCGTTTGTTTGCGGATTTCTGAAAAACTGGCATGTCGCTTGTACAGTTCATCCATGTTTTAAAACTTGTTTTGCGCCAGTTCTAACATTTTCATTTGAAAATTGCCAGTCAAAAATTCTCAGCATTCTAGAAGCTCCATCCAAAACCGTTATATACCTCAATAATTTTATGAAATGAAGATAATACATTTACAAAGTACTATAATATACAGATTAGTTAACGATACAACATAGTTACAAACATAAGAGTGCATTATGCACTTTCAAGGGGGGAATTTTAAAGGCATTTTTCTCCCAAGAAATCGGTTTTCACGGTCCAGAAATTATGTAGGTTTGCAACAATCACATTTTCAAAATTAATTCCCCCCTGCAAAAATTTAAGAGATTTCTTTCAACCGTTTCAGCATTTATCATAAGAAAATACAAAACATATTTTTACAGTAAAATATTTTCGACTGAATAAAATGAAGTTCTGGTTACCATTATAGATTATTTATTTAAATATGTACATGTATGTGAGTACGTTAAACATTAAATAAACACTTCAAAGCAAGAATTCGAAATTTCCTTCTGAGTATGCTCAAACTGGTGAGTTTTTATGATCAGTCTTCTTTTTCTTCAACTTAAATAGCCACATGGAGTATTTTGTAAAAGTAATGTCTCTGCTTCGTTTGACGTGTTGTGGCAGTTTGGTCTCTGTTCGCATTGTTCTCCTTTGTTTTTAGTTTCCTCTTTTGTTTTGGTAGACATCTTTCCTCTAAAGTAGTACTTGGTGAAATAGCCGAGCATGGTACCGACCAAAACAGACAGGACTATCCATACATTCATCGTCATTACACACAGCATTATGATGTACCCATTGATAACCCGAATAACGTACAATAGCGATCCAATACACCGTCTTGGGAGAACAGTAGGGTTACATGCTGTAGATCTGTCCAAAAAATTGCACAATTATATTAGTTTGATTAGAAAAAAAGTGATGAATCTAGTACAGATTCAATGGAAAAAAACAGGTTTTTATCATTATGGGTATTGATTGCTATTTCTTATCAAATAAAATTGAAAGTCTGCTCCTTTACAAGTTGATTTCCCATTTCAACAAGAGACCTTACGCTCGCATTCAAACGACTGTAATATTACCCTGTAAAGGAACCTACGAGTGACAATTGATAGATAATGGTATAATGAAACAAACTAAATTTATGGATGTAAATTTGTTGTCCGAAATCAAAAAAATATTTGAATGTTTCATTTAATTTACTCTTTAGACGATAAGAGCCAAAACAAAATTGTAAGAAAAAAAGAGATGATTTCAATTTTCCATCATCGATTTTCCTTATCTATTACGTAAATACAACCAACCTCTGGTGTTTATATCTCAAAGTTTTCTTTTGATATCAGCTCAAAATCAACATCCGTGTTCGAACAGTTTTGAATTCGAGGCAGGCTACTGACAAATAAAATGATGTTACTGGGGTTTCAACAGCCCCAATTAACATCGGCATTTCGTAAATTTATTGTCGTTATAATGACTTTGTTAGGAAAATCATCATTTTATTGTTGGTTTTTTTGGTTTTTTTTTTGTTTTTTTTTTGTGAAATCGATTGTAAGGCCTTTGTTTTTTTTTTTATACTGAATGGTCCGCCGGTCTTATTAAAAAAACATTTGCTTAGAAAAATCAAAGCTATGATTAATCATATTCATACAGAATCTGCTCAAGACTTATCAAATCATGACTCCATGGCGTAGAGCTAGACAAAAACAGGGGATCAAAATTTTACATTAAGAATATATTAGAATAGGAAAATATCTTATTGAATCGTCGCTTGCGTGGCGCAGTGGTTAGAGCGTCTGCTCTAGAGTAGCGAAGTAAGGAGTCTATCCTTACGTCGCGGGTTCGAATCCCACTGTGGGACGTAGAGACCGGTCCTTCGGATGAGACCGTATAAACCGAGGCCCCGTGTCGCAATAGGTGCTTAAACAAAAAAAGATCCCTCACTGCTCAATGGCCCTGAGTGCCGAGTAAGGACAAAATTTGTAGCTCTCCACCGGCAAGTGGTGGCGTCTCCATATGAGTGAAAAATCTCGAGAGGGACGTTAAACAACATACAATCAATCAATTAATGACTCCACAAAAGAACTGAAAATGTTAAATGTTGAGACACGACGCACGGTGACAGAAGAAACATATCTGGGTCACCTGAGTGAGTCGATTACCCAATAAGATTTCATAAAATACAAATAACATTCAAGAATTGTGTCCTTTACATTCGTATAATGCTAATCAAAAATTGATTTCAAAACAACATTCAATAGAAACCTACTGCTGAAAATTCTTTTCAGTTTGTCTCAACTTGGTAACAATTCTGTAATAAATTAGGTCAAGGAACTCGTATACAATAGAGAGAAGCGCACTCATAACCATGGCTACTGCTAAATCTAAAAATAGTAAGAAAGAAATTGTAAATAATATTTTCCAGAATCTTTGGAAAAAAAACTTAAAGGTTATAATTTTTTTTTTGAAAAATTAATTAATAAGGTAAACAACAATATAACATATCAAAGAAAAGTGAAAAGTACGTGAACATTTACTTATAATGAACTTTCTGAAAAAATATATATATACAAAGTCTGATATTAATTGTGTTTTATTTTTTCAGACTTTTCCAACAATTATATTAAATTGTCATTTGAACAATTAATCCTTTGTGAAAACATGGTCCTTAAAAAACGAAAATAATTACCATTGTCGGTCCCAATATGCCATGCTTGGTGCAATAAATGGAATCTTGATGATGTAGACCAGTAGCCGTGCATCCTTAAAATCGATGTAAAAAAATTAGATGCATTGATTGATACCGATTAAATGTTTATCACAAGAGGTTTTACACGAAGAACATGTTTCCCGAATGAAATACCCCCACCCCAAAATCTTCGAAATCCTTCCGAAAAAAGCCCATTCTAAAAAGCCTCCAAGATCGTATCTTTAAGTAAAATTATATTTTACTGAATTCGTTTTAAGTTAAAATTTAGATTGAAAAAAGAAAGCAACATGATATTCATGCATATGTAACTTAGAGTACAGGGTACATTATACTTCACCATGAAGAAGGCCAAAATTTTAAATTTTTCTCACATTTTCTGGAAAATTCAAACGCTCCAAAGTTAGGAAAGCCATTTTTAACCAACAATATTATATAGTATGAAATTATTTCCGATTCAAATCGGACAAGGTATACAAGGTATAGTAACTTAAATAAAATGTATTAAACAAAAATAACATATTGTTCGAAAAGGTACAAAAAAGTTGATGTGCATACATTTCCCATCCGATTAAACAACTGAACAATTAACTACATTGCTCTGAGAAATTTTCATTTATAAGTAAACATAATTATTTTACGACTTGTCCCAAGCCTTGATTTAGATACCTGAATTTTTTTTTTTATTATTATATTCTTATCATTTATCTATTGAATAATACAGTGTGTAAAAATATTTTTGATTTTTCTTACATATTTTTCTCGAAAGTATATTTCTTTGAACAAAAAATATGTTATATTTGTAAGTTTAACACAGTTTACTTACTTTTTTCCCCTTGTTATATAGTTCAAAATGCCATACTTGATAATCCTGCCGTAAAAACTTCACCCTTTAAACAATTGGTTATTTCATTGTGTTTTGTTTTCTATGTAAAATTTGACAATGCTCCAATTCACGACGACATCCTTCACAGGAAAACGAACGTGTGCACTTGAAATCTAACATCATTTAGGTGGGTTTCTTTGTTTTATGAATTTAATGTTTTGATTCATTTAAGAAATAGAATATCATTTGTAAGTTTTATTAAAGATATGAAAAGAAATTGGTCACGTGATCAAAACCTATATGTGCGTAATAGTAGATTTTATCTCGTACCAATTTATATAGTTACATTTACATCATTCAAATAGCAACACACGTTCTATTAAATCATTGAGAACTCATTGAAACAAACTAGATGACACAAAAAACATAGACACGTGTTAATGTTTATTTTTTTAACACGTGAATGTAATGCCAACAAGATCAAATTAACATAATATGCCATTATATTTTTCTCTTATCTATGTAAGATAGGAGTGTTGGTATACGTCTCTGATTCTAGGATAACATAGGATAACAACAAAGTTTAAAAGAAATGACATTTACATGTACCTTTTATTAAGCAACATAATTGAATGATTTATTAGTGACCCATCAATGCGAAATTTAACGGTAAATCAAGACATGGATGTCAACGGCCATGTAGCATCGTTTTTGACAGAGTGGGGGGGGGGGGCAGCCAGAGAGAATTTTTTTACTTACTTGAAAAAGTTGACAAAATAGGAACATTGCCCAAACTCGAAAATCCTATTTCGTGGGGTGGGGTGGGGTGGGGTGGGGGTTGCGGGAATTAGAGGCCAACTTTTTCAATGCCAACTTTTTTCAGTACCATTTTTTTTGTATTCAACATTAGATTTCCCTTAAATATCAATTTCCTGCAGGATAAAAAAGTGGAGGGGGGCAGCCCCCCCCCCCCCCCCCCCCCCCCCCCGTTGCTACGTGCCCGGTCAAGATATTTC
Organism: Saccostrea cuccullata; assembly: GCF_032062105.1. Classification (NCBI taxonomy): domain Eukaryota; kingdom Metazoa; phylum Mollusca; class Bivalvia; order Ostreida; family Ostreidae; genus Saccostrea; species Saccostrea cuccullata. The sequence goes on along the minus strand of NW_026929544.1, from coordinate 23,165 downwards.
TTTGATTTTTGAAAGTTAATCTGATTTGAATTGCATAATTGCAAATTAAATATGAGGTAAATACCAGAATTTAATCGGTAATCATGCTTAATTAATCCAAAAATGGAAACCAAACACCAAAACTCTAAACCAAACTCTTCCTCAAAATTTCATCAACAGGCAGAGAACACACTTAAAATTTCAAAAAGCCACCCAAGGCAATTTTAAGGTTCTAATGAAATGTCAGCTGTGTAACACAGCCTTCGTCTGTAACCATCATCGGATCTGTCTCTGATTGCAATATCTTTCCTTCCTCTTTCTCCAGCAAAGCCTGGCAGTGTTTGTTTCTCACAATTGTGTCCCTAGTTATTTGAATCCCAGGGTAGTTAACTCCTACTTCAATACAGTATTAGGTCAACTTTTCTGGATATTCGTTTGAAGAAATATCCTGCAGCTGTTCCCAGAAGAACTGTCAGCAATATCCAAACATTCATTGTCATAACACTCAGCATTAGAATGTAGGTCATGATCAACTGAAGGGTGTAGAAGATGGTTGTTGTCAATCTGATGCTTAGGAGAAGAGACTGCAATTTGAGGCTCTGTCAATGTGGATTTATTGATTTTTAGGCCAAAAAAATAGTAACCAAAAAAAGTTAAATAAATAAATAAGTTTGGCACACTTGAATTATGAAGATTATTATGATAAACATAAATTCAATCAATAACGTATCTCAAAATTAAAAACAAAAATCAAATTTTCAGCAAATCAAACAGAATAAAATCTTTAAGACAAATAGTGAAATCACAGAAATGACTTCAAACTGAAACTTGAGTTTCAAACTAAACAAATCCAGAGCAGAGCTAAGCGGATTTCTGAAAGGTGGGATCAAGTGCCATAGAGAAGTAAACATGACTTGATATTACAAGGTTTTCAAAAAACTCACCGAAGAAATCTTCGATCAGGCCAGCATGTTTTAAGAAATTTTAGCTTTATAATGTCCATGAATTCAAATACGAAAGATAAAACTGCTGCAAGGACCATAGCAAATATTAATCCTACAAAGAAATTGATATTTATGTTAGGTGATTATCAGTAAACAAATTCTAAAATCTGAACCACTCAAAAGAAATTTTTAAAAAATGAAAACAATTAGTCGTTATTTATGATGAAATTCAACAGACAATGTCGGTACTGTATACAAACCAGTATACGTATCTAGTCTCCATGCCTTGTGCAGCATGTGAGCTCTTGTGTAGGTTGTCCACCAAAAATTCATTCTTAAAAAAAAAATTAAAGTTCCTCTTAAAATAAAATTTGAGTTATTGATTTTCTAAGTAAATGGAAAAATATAAACACCCGATGAACACAAAAGTATATCTCATTTTATATTGTCATATTCTGAACAACTGAAATTCTTTCATTACGTTTCCTGGCGACTTAGAAGAGGCATTCCAGTTTATTAAGAAAGAATCTATGCAAAGAGGTAGAGTAAGTGTATCCTTTTTCTCAGATTGTCAAATTGTTGCAGGACTATCGATTGCCAGATATTTTAAAAGTATACCTGTGTTATGTAACACTGATTTTGTAGATAAGCTTATGAATAGAAAAGAAATTTATTATTCTGATAAAATGGTTTCTATTTAAAAACAAGCATTGAGTGAAATTTGGAGATAGCAAACAGTACTCAAGACCCCAAAAGGCCATTGAAGCAATACAAATTAGGAGCAGATCAAATGAAAAACGAACCTCTTAAAATCTATTTGAAGACAATTTGAAATCTATTCAATAAATTTTATTATTGTTCTCAATTCTATTGAAATTGCTTTTAAAAATACAATCTACCAAAAAGTTATCTTCTAAGAGAATAATACTAGTATACAATATTCAGACTTGTGTTTGAATATCAATACGATTAAGTTTTACAATGGTTTCCTTGTATTTTTTAAATTTTTATTCTAGTTTCATCATATCCCCTACTTTCCGTCCGTGTTTAAGGAAAACATGACATTTCAGTTAAAACAGCTGGAATCCATGTCATTGGAAAAAGTTATTCTTTTTAGAAAGTTTGATTTAAAGACGTTTTCAACATTTTATTGAGGTAGATGAAAGTTCGAAAAGTTAACCACGAGAACAGACAGACAAAAAAAACAGCAAAGTCACTAAAGCTTAGGTTCATTTGAACTCAACGTATTTTAAAAACGCATTTATTGCTTCGATTTTTCATATTTTTTCTTTTAAAAAGTCTACGATACAATTTTATTTTTAAAAAGATTTAAAGTACCAGTACTTTGTTTAAATAATATTTTATTAAAATAAATTCCTTACCTTTCTGTGTTAGGGTCACGTGGATAATTTCTATCTGCGATGTTAACCTTCCTACAGTATTCTTTCGTTTCCAAATAATGTCTTAATGACTTCCTTGTAACTTATCCATGGATATTCTACAATGATGTACCCAGTAAAACATATCATTGGCAGCATTATTGACAAACATTTCGCTCCCATACCTTCTTTTTATCAATAGCATTTATATGAAAAGACCTCTACGTAACGATAAAAATATTTGTTTTTGTAAGACTTAGTGTTATTTAAACTTTAAAACGCTAAAAAAAAAAGGGTTTGAAAAAAACAACTTTTATTTGATTGCAGGTTGTTATGCTTATCTGTTTTCTTTCTTCAATTCGAAGAAAATGAAATTTTATTAATATTTGATATTTAGAAACATATAAAAGAAAGTTCTAGTAAGTATTTTGATTTGGTTTTTTATATGTGAAAAGAAGTGAACACTTGCTGTGGCCTTCAGCTAGACTTTTAGATACATGTCTATATCGATGACGTATCGTCAATTTACAATTATCATTTTCATAATTATATCGATACGATATATTCTGGCGAGCTTGCATAAAAGATACTACAGAGTCTGAAACATCTGTTTCATATTTAGATATTTTTTACTTTAAAAAACGTAAATGTACGGCTTTATGGTAAACGTGGTGACGTTTAACTTTTCAGTCGTAAATTTCCCTTACTTATACAGCAATAAACCCTTATCACCTATATACGGGTTTTATATCCTGCATCATACAATACACAAGAGCAAGCTCTACGTTAAAAGTATTTTTAAAACGTGGAAAGTTATTGACAAATAAGTTGATGAAACAAGACTATCAGCAGTCTCGTTTAAATTCATCATTTCTTTAGTTCTATTGTCGATACATGGCGTTGTCAGCAAGTACAATGAAATATATGGAGATAACGAACAGAATTCTAATTCAAACGTCCAGTTAATAATACAAATCCGGAGCCGAGCAAACAGGGGACTCTTAAGCATCAGAGATGGGATCCCGATCATGACAGGTGCACATGGCGGGTGTGAACTGTCGGCAGGGGATGTTCACTCCTCCATGGCACCTAATTCCACCTCTGATGCTGCTGATTTGTATTGTTTAATGCACTTTAGAGCTTGAATACAGTTCGTAATATCCATATATTTCAACATACGAACATTGTTATTTACAGTGTATTACTTCACATAAGTTGTTTTGAATATATTTTACTGACAACAAGTCAATGTGATTGAACACAAGTTCCAAAATCTTAGATAGTCCTCTCGCACATAAGTTAAGTGCCTCTATCCACTGTAATTTCTTCCTCACGAGGAAAAATTAAATATTTTAAGTCTTATTTTCTTTTGTGCATTTTGCGATGTGTAATATAACTTTTTTTTACAAGAACGTGGTTTTGGTTAACGATTTTTAAAAACATCTTCATACATAACTACATTTATTAATTTTCTTTATTTTCGTAGGTTACTCCTTGTTTACTTTGATAGTTGATTAGTAATTCTCTGAGAGGAGTTTCAAGAAAGGTCACTGCATTATTAGAGAAAGAGATGAAATTGAAAACCATGAATATTTTCGGACAATGAATTCAAACAAAATAGTTCTGATTTAAGATTGCTAATTAAAACTATTATACATGAAAACCACTCAGAGTCTGAAATCCATATTGAAGCTGTTGCAACATTGCATAAAAATACATACTAGTAACTCGTGTACCCGGGTTGTGTAATTTTTTTGGTCATAATTGCACCTGCTCGTCCCTGTATAAATTAATTTTAAAAAAGATATACATATTTTACTACTTTTATTGGTGTAAACTATTTGTAAAAAGATGGTAAATGTACTTTAAATGTTGAAAAAGGGTTCAAACTGATAAATGTCTCATGATTTAGTTTACAATTTATTAACAATCTTTCATACAGATTTTTTAAAAACTAGATATCACTATTTTTGATAAACAGTCATCGGTTTCCACAAGAATATGCAATATTATATTCCATCTATGTTGTACTATCTAAAATTCAAATACAAATTATTACAATGCTTCATACACAAGATATAACACAGATGTTAAACGTTGTAGGTTTTTTTTCTTTCGAACGCTTGTGTAAACACTAAATGCTATGTCAAGTGACCCAGCTATGGAATTTCAAAAATGGGAGTAAATTCCATCCGCTTGCACTTTGAACTGCTCTAGAACTTTCCAAAATTATTTCGGAAATTATATTATTCAAGTTTCACAACCATTCTTTTTGAGAGGCTCTGTTTCTGAATGTGATCCGGTCCGTTCTTCCTCCGCGTCAAGAAATAGTTCACATTGTTCACTTCTTGTTTCTTTATTTGATCGTATTCCAATGTGGTTATCACTTTCTTTAAGGTGGTTTACCTCTGTTTGTTCTTTTCTATTTGATTGCTTAAAATGATGGCCTGCGAAGGTCCCCAGTAAAATTGATATAAGTATCCAAACATTCATCGTCATGACACAGAGCATCAGGATGTAGCCTATAATGACTCCACAAATGTGAAAGATGGATGTTATTAGTCTAATTTTTAGAGAGGTTGGGTTACACTTAGAAATTCTACAAAAGGAAATACATGTAAATTAAATTCATTGAACATTTATAGAGAAAATAACTGACATGACAAGAGAACAAATGGCGAACGTCGCATACCTGAGCATCTGTCCAGAGAAAAATAGAAATATGTCACTTTTGAAGAAGTCTTTATAACCTACACCCGGGGCTTATAAATTAAACAAAATTAAGGCTACAATAATTGAGAATATTTCCATAATTATATGATTTATAATGGTTTTGCTGCTGTTCTTGAGAAGAACATTTGAAATTTTATTCCTTTTGTCATAATTTGAACAAACTTGAATACATGTATATATTATGAAGAAAATTTTCAAACAAGTTTTATTTTCTGTCTCTGTGGTTCTTGAGAAGAAATTAAATGGAGTAATTAAACTTTTCACTTTTCTTATTTATCTCCCTCGAAAGGGGCATGGTTCTTCATTTACACGATTAACCCAATCCCCTTGATTTGTGATAAGTTTGTTTGAAATTGGTTCAGTGTTCTTGAGAAAAAGTCGAAAAAGTTGTTTTTCACCAGTTTTCAGAAGACAGTCTTCGATCAGAAAAGCCTACTTAAGCCTTTGAATCATAAGAGCTTAAAATGAATAGCGTGCAAGCTAGAACTTTTTTGCTTTGTTATACAATGTACATATATCTTCAGCAAATTACATAATCATAATAATTTTAATTATCGTATCAGCTGAAAGGATACTATTATTACTGTTTTCATTGATTATAAATACACCAATTCAGATGAAAATGAACAATATAAATTGACATGTATTAAAAAAGGAACCTGCTTACTGGAGAGTTTTTTCTCCGGGCCAACAAATGTTCAAAATCCTTAACATAATGACGCCTAATAACTCGAATATAACAGATAAAGCTGCAGCAGCAACCATGGCAATAGTAGCTAAAAGTAATGAAATAAAGTGAATTTTTACCACTATATATATGAAACTATCATATACAGAATATTATATGTTTTCTTAAAATGCCATCTCATTTATCACTATTTGTTAATCTGATGATGAAAGCGCCTGACCGGGATACGGTATCCAAGCGCCATGCTTCATGCAACACGTGACTTCTTGTTAAAGTAGTACCACCATGAGTGCATATCTTTAAGAAATTAAAAAAAGTAAAAGAAATTGAACTTACAATTTCTTTTGTACAATTTTGCAAACATTGTTATGTTATACAATTTAATTATCTATAACTCAATTTCAACTCGACCCATATTTTTCAAACTTATGGTCAAAATTATTATTTTTTTTAAATCGATATTCGTTTTCTCTTCATTTTTCAATTGTAGTAAAAGAACAAACAAGAACTGACAAAATACCTAAAATTAAAAAAATATTTTAAGAGCATTAACTTCTTTTGTCGGCTGAATGTTTAATTTACGTAATGTCTTGTTCTGTAAACAAAACGTGTTTAAACTTGAGGGAGTTCTATTATTTTCAAAAGAAGAAAGATTTATAATTTCTATAAACAGCTTGAATTTTTTTCATAGGTTCGTTATTTATGAAATAAAAATAATAAAAAAAACTCTAAATCTATATTAACAAAAAGATTGGTTTTTTTGGTTAATATTATGCAATAAAAAAACTATGTTTTAATAACTGAATGATTATCTTTATTATGAAATACATTGTATTTACAATTGTAAATGTCTTCGTGAAATGAACTTGGGGAACTAGAGCACTCTTTCTCTATAATATCGATAAAAAATGTGTCCTGGCGCAGAAGATACACGATAGAACTTTATACATACTTTTACCAAAATCTTAATTGTTTCATCATAAAAACCTATTAAATTGTTGTAAAAAAGAAAGCAATAACTTTTTTTACTTTCCCCTCGCAATATCCATTTGGTCAGCAGTGACCCAGTGCTGATATACGATTGACAACAAGTAAAATAAAAAATAAGAATACAATGTTGAAACTTGTGAATTTTCCTTTGCTAAGTGTTCTGCATTAAACACTTTTAAAAGTACACTTTTGGATGAGACCTTAAAAACCGAGGTCCCAGGTCAGGTTAGGATTTGGGCGATAGAGAGAACCTTAAGTCTAGGTGGCTCTAAGTAGGGATGGGGTAATTGAATAAAGTATTGTAATTGAGTGTAATTGATTAGATTTTCAAAGTAATTGGAAGTAATTTGTATTTGAGCGAGCCTTCAATTACAAGTAATTGAATGTATTTAAATACATTTCAAAAATGGCCATGTATTTTCAATTACTTTTCAATTACATTTCAATTACTTTTTTTTCAAAATGAAACTTTATATTTAAAAAGGTGTCTTATACTGATACATAGTTTTATACTGGTGAGTTTATATTACGTATTCCCATGTTTTATAAATCTCTAGATTGCTGCCCTCTCCCACTTGCAAATAACAATGATTTTAAGATAGTAAATTTGTTTTACAGCAATTAGACTAACTTCATCCCCTTTTAGATTTACCTGCATTCTATTCATTTTAAGATAGAAAATAATGAATGGAATTGTGATAGATATTATTTATTTCCTTCAAAAATATGGATTTGAGAAAGTAACAAAAAAGAATTATTTGCCATACACCATACTGGTGTAACATGGGACTGTGTTTGTACAATAATTAATTGTCTCATAATGTTTAATTTGTTTATACAGTGTGTCACACTCATTATAAGGAAAAGGTCTAATTTTGACCAGATGTGAACCGCTATCATACCCAAGAACAAAAACACTGAATGAAAGTTAGAATTCGATCGCTATAGAAAAGTCTTATTTAAAAAAAAACATTTCATTTTTTTTTATAAAATAAAACTCGAAATAATTGAAATGTATTTAATTACATTTGTCAAAGTGATTGAAAGTAATTAATTACATTTGAAAAAATCAATGTAATTGTTATTGCAAGTAATTGACAAAATTATCAATGTATTTGAAATTACATTTCAAAGTGATTGACCCCAAGCTTGTCTGAGTGCAGGCCTAAACTTGAAGGCCATAACTGGCATACATGTAAGCTTCCAGGATTTCTCAAATGGGACGTTTAACGACATACAACTAAACAATGCAATGAAATGATTTATTTATTATCATTTATTTACTATTTATTATTTAGTTAACATAATATAAATTTCATCTCATTTTACATTCTCACAGGAAAAATGCTTATCTTACCTACTTTTCATACTTAGTTATTACACAATCGTTTTAGCTTCCTTTTTACCTAGCGACTTGCAGTGCTTAAAGTTTAATTGTGGTAAAATGGAGTATTAGACTTTTTACACGTTTCAACGAGACAATTGCCTAGAAAAGTAAGGGATAAAATCTAAAGTAGGACGCTTATGAAGAAGGTAGAGCAGAAAGTGGGTATTTTAAATGAAAGTAATATTATACAAAATCTAACGTGTTAAGTTTTCTGGGGATACCCCTTGACTGTAAAACCTAGTTCTTGCTACGTCGACATTTGTTACTAGCTATAGTTATAAAAATAAGTCATAAATAAACAAATGTAGTAAACATTGTCATTCATTATTATACGATGCTGCAATTACATATTTACATCGAGAAATGTATGTAAAAATAAGCATATATATCACAAAACTTCTATAGTTACTTGCTTCTCAATCTGTTACTTGTATTCTGGAAAATAAAAATTATGTCGTTACTATTAGGAAACAAATGTACATAGACTTTGGAATGGATGCTTTATCTTTATATTTAAATCAAAATCACCTCAGGTTAGATGATGTAATAAAGGTGAAAGCCCTAGCTATAGTGTAAAAAGTTCATTTATTATTTTGATATACATGTACTATATAATCTCTTCTGTTCAAACTCATTTCAGTATAGGTAAATTTAAACTGATTTCCATGTAGTGTATATCCCGGGGTAATATTGGTATAAAAATATATTGTTTTTTTCTTTATCCAAACCTTGAACTCCATGGTGGGGGGAGAGATACATAGATGAATGAACGTTTTTATAAAAATTTCATTTGCATAATCTGTCACACATTTGTGCTTATATCTTATTTCAATGATGGTAAAACTATAAAGAAAAGTAATAAGTTTTATAATGTTTAAATTAATTTTAGTCAGATTGAATAGAAACCTGTATGACATTACTTACAACTTCTTCCACGGAAATTTGAATTGATAATTGGTAATAGCCAATGCACTCAAGCGCACATTGAAGCAGATCCATCCTAGTGTAATTTCAAGATCGATTCAAAACTACGAGGGTTGATCAAAAAGTTTGCAAACTAATTGAATAACTTCCATACAAGAAACAATATTTGGTTTTAATAATGATTATATTTTAAATTAATCCTCCCCGATTTTAATGCACATCAACTACCGTTCTGCGCATGCGCGAATCACGTGATATTGGCGGTCACGTGACCCTCCGTAGCGTTATCACAAAAAACTTAAAAGATTTTTCCGAGTTGTCTATTTCTTTCCATGTGAGTGAATTTTTATGACAAGAACAGTTAATTTGTCAGAAATGGTCATATCTCGGCAACAGAATGGGTGAATAATAACATCCTTCCAAAAATAAGCATGGCGACCATTAAAACACAAATCTTCTGTAGGAGAGACCTTTCTTCAAGGTGGATAGAGAATGGGTGCATCCTTTTTATCATATCTAATATGTTTAAAATCTAAAGTAAACGATATCTTAGGTATTTAATACTTATATCATTGTTCAAATATTCAACTATTTTTCAAGGTGCTAATTGGAGGTCTTTGTTAGCAAATTGCTTAATTAAAAATCATATCTTTCAAACTTGCTTTCACTGGGGCAAGACGACAAGTATCATTTTTAACCATCAGCCTTCCTTCACTAAAACGATTATTCCAATCATTAATTGAATTTTTAGGAACTCATTTATCTCAATAAACTGTGTACAAATTATTATATGATACTGTAGAGGGATTTCTAAGATATTACAATCAAATTCCTAGTCGTTTGGTGAACGAGTTCAACTGGTTCGACCCATTTTTCGTCACAAGTGACCTAAATAGTGACGTCATTTTCACATTGTGACGTCACAAACAAGGAGAGAAACTTTATTCAGCATATGCTATTTATAGACCTTGTGTATGGCTATGTGTGTACCGAATTTCATTCTAATTTGAATTGTGGTTTTGTAGATATAGAGATAGTTTGCGAACTTTTTGATCACCCCTCGTACATCTACAGTTTCACTTTACCGGAATACAAAACAAAAAAAAAATTAATCTTCTTTTGAAGTATTGACTAATTTTGGAATATTACATAATAGTTGTGCCCTCCTTTAACTTTTTTATACTCACTGATCCCTAAATAAGAACTTTATTAAAGAAATCTTGACCAAGCCTAGTTTGAGAGCCAATATGTCATTTATCGCTAAATTAAGGATAAGGATAAAACAGAACATGGCGAATGAACTACGATGGGACAGATTCTATTTTCAATATGACCACAGACTGTTCAGTATTTTTTAATACCCATTTTGTAAAAGATAATATTATTTTGTTAAAAAGTATTTTTTAAGTAATGAAAAATTCAAACTCCTCAGAACAAAATTATGAAGACCAGCTTACTCCTCCATGGCACCTGATTCCACTTCTAATGTTTTGGAGGTCCGTGTTTGCTCTGCTCCTAATTTGTATTCTTTTATGGACTTTGATATTTAATACTGTTCGTTATCTTCATATCCTCTATCTAAGCAAAGCAAAATACCTCAATATATAATGTGTAATATTGGTATTTTTCATCAATGAGTTTTCTGTGTGTTTTGGTAAGAGTAAATATTTTCATGCAAATCTTACCTTGATCTTTGGTTTGAAATCCCAATTAACACACCCCTATCACTGAATCGGGTATACACAGGTACCCTGATGGGCATTTATCCTTGCTAAAATTTATATAGAATTACTGTAAATAAACATCAATGCTGTATTGTTAAAGAAAATCCTGTGTATCCATTTGATCAGATACAATAAAATAAAGTGGTAATTATTTTCAAATATTCTCTGTCTTACTTTTGTTAAAATTTAGTTATGAAATATATATCAAGCATGTTTAAATTTAAAATCCAATAAATACTTCATTTCAAAATAAATCTTCATCTTAATTAAATAGACTTTAAACGCAATTTTTACTGTTTTCACCGTTGCATTACACATTTTATATATTAAATTAGTAAAACTGTTATTAAAAAAATACAACCTAAAATTGTTTATGAAAAAACAATCCATTCCTAATGAGCAGAAATCATCATAAAACTGTAAAGTACTTTATTTGAGCCTTTGTGCCATTGTGTACCTTTTATTTTAGTTTCCCATAGCAAAACATAAACACTGCCATTCCTTCTATATCAAAGAGTGCCCATCTCTTATCATCAACTCCTCCTAAACCACTGAATAAGATTTAATGACACTTTCATAGATTCTTCAATACATTGTACCATTGATCTCCTACTATTTTACTTTTTATCGGACACTTATTACGGGTCTCCCAGAGCAAAACATGGACATTGCCAATATAATCATATGGGAGGCGGGGATATCATTTAGTAACCTCGGTGCTCAAGTACCTCTAGTTTTTTTCTTCTAATGGTGAAAAATCATTTTCTTCAGTACCTCGTTTTTTTTTCGTTGATAAATCTAGATACACTATTGATTTTTGAAAAAAATTTAACGTTGAATCAACATTGAATTCAAATTGAGTTGAATTGCCAACATTGATTCAACGTCGAATCTTCGCTGAGAGGGCCAATATGAATGGTATTTTCTTAAATGTCGGTCACTGTTCGTTGTCCCCATCATGTAATTACCATCGTGTAGTTTTCCTTTACTTTTAAAATAAAACTATGGAATTCTCAACAAATGCTTCGAAAAACCACCTTAGGCATTAAATTTCTTCCTGGTATGTTACTTGAATTGAATTTATATTATCAAGTACAGTCATCTTCGTGTTATTTGATATGTGTCATTTATAAAATTGGCGCTCCAAAGCGTACCTTTGATACAACTGCAAGGGAGATTTATTTATCCGCATTTGATTTTATATAGGGCTTGGAATAAGAATGTTTATTTTGATTTTCTCAAGTATCTATTGTTATGTAAATGTGTTAATTTTGATAAACTGTATAAAATATAAACATTAAAAATATAGAAAATATTTAGATTTCATAAATTTACTGACAATTTAAGTGCAATATTAAATGTCTTTTATTTAAGCGAAACCTTATAATACAACATAAATTTCACGCCGATAACATAAAAGCTTGAACTAGTTACTGGAAAGTAGACCGAAGTTCTTTATAATTCAGTAACTTAAAACTCAACGTTGTCTAGTGGAATGTGAAGCAAATTACGTAACTCTTCAAGTTTAATTTTTTTTTTATCTTGGCATACTCGAGGTACAATAGTGACAAGTTAATACATTGTCATATATTTACATCCACTGAATATTATTTCCTTCATTTCTTTTGAAATTTAACATCATAGCCGTTTATCAGTCAGTAAAGGACACTAGGGCACCTACATAGATTTCTTTAACAAAGGCTGTTCCATCAATTATGCGCACAATTAATAACATATTCAATTAAACTTCTTTGTTTTTATGCTTTATAAAATTAAACAATAAAATGTGTCTTTTTTTATTTCTTAATACTGGAATTAACGTCAATGGTTTGGCAGGGAAAAAAAATGCTTTACCCGCGTAAGTGTTTTTTACACTTACGCGGGTAAAGCATTTTTTTCTGCAACAGCTGCGATATTCTTTCTCGTACTATCAACCAAAGAAAGAATTATATTTTTTAAACAAAGACGACAGAGGTGTTATGTAGAAAAACATTTAAAGAAATTGAGAGATGAAAGAGAGCATTGTTACAACGCGAAATGTAATAACAACGCAGAAAGTAACAAACTGGGATTATTACATTTTGTGTTATTACATTTTTCGTTGATCTCGACGCAAAATGTAATAAAGCAAAATGCAATATTTACATTTCGCGTTGTAACAGAGCATACAGATTACTGAATACTTATGTATTTCTCAAATAATTTTTTAAAAATTGGTGAAGAATTTAAACTTCATAATATTTATATACTGTAAGAATAATGACTGCAGAGATGTGATTCTCAAATCAATTTTCAAGTGGTCCATTTTGGTTTGATGTGCCAATTTTGCCAGTTTTTTATTCTGATATTTTGAGATTCGCTTGATTTATGTACAGGTAACATATTTCTACTCGTTCTCAGATTCGGGGGGGGGAGGGATTGCGTGTTGGTGGAGACAAAATCATTATAGAAATTCCGAGTCTGAAATTATTTTGTGTGCAAATCCTTTCATTTTTATAGTCATTTTAACAAATTACAATATTCTTTTAATAACTAATTGCTGATAAACTTTGGAAATGTCATCTGCGTTAAATCCATCTTACATAAGTTGGACATAAATTGATAGTAATTTTATCATAAATCTTTTATAATTTTAACACTCAAAAAATAAATTCATATTATCATATAACTTCATTTCAATATTTATATAATGAAATTATTTCTGTTTTATTTTCTTTATGAGCTACTCATAGACATCATTGATATTTTACCCAGTATCAGGTTTATATTCAAACTGGAACTTTATTGCTACACTTTTCAGCATTTACGGGATAAAACGGTACAAATTCATCTTGTCAAAAGTAATATGAATATAAGTTTCGAGTTAATGGAAGAAATCAGAGTACAAAAGCGAATATTTAAAGCGCATAGATAACTTAATGAATAGGGTTTCTTCTTATGAATATGTTTTTGAAAAATGAATTTTCATGTCCTGTTTAGATATGTGAATAGTATTTTTTTAAATGTCGGTCACTGCTCCGAATGTTTCCGATCAACTTTTAAAATAAAAACTATGGAATTCTCAACAAATGCTTCGAAAAGCCACCTTAGGCATTAAATTTCTTCCTGGATTTTACCTGAATTGAATTTATATAATCAAGTCCATCATCGTGTAATTTGATGTGTTATTTATAAAATTGGCGGTCTAAAGCGTACCTTTGATACAATAGAATATAGCTCAGTGCTTCAAGGGAGATTCATTTATCTGCATTTGATTTTATATAGGGCTTGGAACATAAATTTCACGCACGTAACAATAAACATGTATTCTAAAAGCTTGAACCAGTTACTGGAAATTAGACCGAAGTTCTTTCTAATTCAGTAGCTTTAATCTCAAGGTTGTCCAGAGGAATGCAAAGCAAATTACGTAACTCCTCAAGTTTATGGTGTTTTGCTTAATTTTGGCATACTCGAGGTACAACAGTGATACATTGGTACATTGTCATACATTTACATCCACTGAATATTATTTCTAATTTGGATATTCTAAATGTAATTTGATACGTGTTTGGGGAGATCAACAAATGTTTTATATTTACACATGTATTGTGTACAGGCGATTCCCCTTTATCTGATTTATCTTTTAATTTTCTCGTTGTCATTTATACGTATATAATAAATGACAATTATACCGCATCAAACCTGGTGTTTGTGTTCAAGACTCTTCATATGGATATGATATTAACTATAAATTGTTATAAATATGAGCAAAAAACTAGCTTCAGTAAACTTGTAAAATAACATGGACAAAATAATATTATTTCCTTTATTTCTCATGAAATCCATAACCATTGCCGTTTATCAGTCAGTAAAGGACACTAAGCTATTCACCTACATAGATTTCGTTAACAAAGGCTGTTCCATCAATTATGCGCACAATATTTAACATATTTAATCATACTTCGAATGTTTTTTAATCCTAGAAAGTGTACTGTTACATTTTGCGTAATTATTGAGACATTCTGCGTTGATTTCGAATAAAATGTATAATGCAAAAGCCAATTATTACATTCCTTGGCGTTGTAACAGAGCATACAGAATACTGAAGACTTACGTGTTTCTCAAATAATAGAAAAAAATTGGTAAAAAATTAAAAACTTGACAATATCTATGTACTGTAAGAATAATGACTGCAGAGATGTGATTCTCAATTCAATTTTCAAATTTTGGAGATGTCATCTGCGATAAATCCATCTAACATAAGTTAGACATAAATTGATAGCAATTTTATTATAAATTTGTTGAAATTCTTTTTTAACAAAAGAATCTTATCACTCAAAACATTAAATCATATTATCTTATAACTTCATTTCAATATTTATATAATGAAATTATTTCTGTTTTATTTTCTTTTTGACCAGCTACTCATAGACATCATTGATATTTTACCCAGTATCAGGTTTATATTCAATTGGAACTTTATTGCTACACTTTTCAGCATTTACGGGATAAAACGGTACAAATCATCTTGTAAAAAGTAATATGAATATAGTTTTGAGTTAATGGAAGAAATCAATAGTACAAAAGCGAATATTTAAAGCGCATAGATAACTTAATGAATAGGTTTTCTTCTTATGAATATGTTTTTGAAAAATGAATTTTCATGTCCTGTTTAATATATGTGAAAGTATTTTTTTAAATGTCGGTCACTGCTCCGAGTTGTCCCCATCAACTTTTAAAATAAAACTATGGAATTCTCAACAAATGCTTCGAAAAGCCACCTTAGGCATTAAATTTCTTCCTGGTATTTTACCTGAATTGAATTTATATAATCAAGTCCATCATCGTGTAATTTGAATGTGTTATTTATAAAATTGGCGGTCTAAAGCGTACCTTTGATACAATAGATATAGCTCAGTGCTTCAAGGGAGATTCATTTATCTGCATTTGATTTTATATAGGGCTTGGAACATAAATTTCACGCACGTAACAATAAACATGTATTCTAAAAGCTTGAACCAGTTACTGGAAATTAGACCGAAGTTCTTTCTAATTCAGTAGCTTTAATCTCAAGGTTGTCCAGAGGAATGCAAAGCAAATTACGTAACTCCTCAAGTTTATGGTGTTTTGCTTAATTTTGGCATACTGAGGTACAACAGTGATACATTGGTACATTGTCATACATTTACATCCACTGAATATTATTTCTAATTTGGATATTCTAAATGTAATTTATATACGTGTTTGGGGAGATCAACAAATGTTTTATATTTACACATGTATTGTGTAAGAGTGATCTCCCCTTTATCTGATTTATCTTTTAATTTTCTGTTGTCATTTATACGTATATAATAAATGACAAATTCATCCATCAAACCTGGTGTTTGTGTTACTTTTATATGGATATGATATTAACTATAAATTGTTATAAGTATGAGCAAAAAACTAGCTTCAGTAAACTTGTAAAATAACATGGACAAAATAATATTATTTCCTTTATCTCTCATGAAATCCATAACCATTGCCGTTTATCAGTCAGTAAAGGACACTAAGCTATTCACCTACATAGATTTCGTTAACAAAGGCTGTTCCATCAATTATGCGCACAATATTTAACATATTTAATCATACTTCGAATGTTTTTTAATCCTAGAAAGTGTACTGTTACATTTTGCGTTATTACATTCTGCGTTGATTTCGACAAAAAGTAATAATGCAAAGTGCAATTATTACATTTGGCGTTGTAACAGAGCATACAGAATACTGAAGACTTACGTGTTTCTCAAATAATAGAAAAAAATTGGTAAAAAATTTTAAAAACTTCATAATATCTATGTACTGTAAGAATAATGACTGCAGAGATGTGATTCTCAATTCAATTTTCAAATTTTGGAGATGTCATCTGCGATAAATCCATCTAACATAAGTTAGACATAAATTGATAGCAATTTTATTATAAATTTGTTGAAATTCTTTTTTAACAAAAGAATTTTATCACTCAAAACATTAAATCATATTATCTTATAACTTCATTTCAATATTTATATAATGAAATTATTTCTGTTTTATTTTCTTTGACCAGATACTCATAGACATCGTTGATATTTTACCCAGTATCAGGTTTGTATTCAACTGGAACTTTACTGCTACACTTCTCAGCATTTACGGGGTAAAACGGTACAAATTCATCTTAAGATAACTAATTGAGTAGGTTTTCAAAGGAGGCATCTAGAATTCACACAACTTAAATCAATTCATTTTTTTTTATTCTTCCGGGTTGCATCGATTTGCATGTGGCCGGGGTTGCACTGAAAATATTGTAACTTCTGCTTTAAATTCCTTCAAAATTTGAAGCCATCTTAAAATTGTAATAGACCTTTAAACATTTTTGCCTGAAATGTTCATTCATATGCAGTTATATACACACAATACTTTTTTGAAATATATAAATAAACACAAACTACTAGTTTATAACAACGTGGCAAAAACGTTAATGTCGTCTTTAAAACGTTGCCTTTGTGGAACTTATTTGCAGTTAATTTAAGAAAAAATTCTTAATCATCTATAAAATAAGATTTAGTTATTCCATCTACAAGGCAAATCTTTATAAGATTTTTATTGCGATTACTTGCACTGTGCATATTATAGTAAATTTCCATATTGATTTCCTCTTGTATAGATCCAAGGTATGCGTATCTTCAGATTCCATAATAATTGAATTTAAAGGATGTCTGCAGCTGAATCCCACGCACACTTTCCTAGGTTCTCTTTTGACCATTTATTTCTCTAAAAAATGAATCTTCAGGCCATCTTTAAAAAATTATTTGGTTGCCCTCTTCCTACCGACTGACGAAAATGGCTCGACTCAAAACTTTTTTGCACATTCCAGGATACAATTATTTTGTTTTCTTTTTACTCCTCTTATCCCATCAATAAATATGTTTCTGGGAAAAAGATTTCTCCACCTCCTTACCTACCCTATAATACCGTGAGTCGGGAGAGGGCAAGAAAACATTATATTTAAAGATGGCCTCACCAGCTTACACTTTTCCCTTGTAGCAAATTCTGATGCTTAATGATATCGTATAAATTTGCTTCTGATTTAAACAGAAAAATAATAAATGGGCAGCCAATTGCAATCAGAACATGCATGCACAATGTGAAGTGAACCATTTATGGATTTCAGAAATGGGAGTAAATTCCATACCCTTGTACTCTAAACAGCATCGGAACCTTCCAAACTTTTTTGTAACTAATATTATTCAACTTTCACAACTATTCCTTTTGAGAGGCTCTGTTTCTGATTGTGATTCGGTCCGTTCTTCCTCCGCGTTAAGAAATAGTTTACATTGTTTCCTTCCTGTTTCTTTATTTAATTGTATTTCAGGATACATGTAGCTATCGTCTACTTTAAAGTGGTCTTCTTCTGCTACCTCTTTTCTGGTTGATTGCTTGAAATGATGACCTGCAGTCGTCCCAAGCAAAATTGACAAAAGTATCCAAACATTCATCGTCATGACACAGAGCATCAGGATGTAGCCTATCATGACTCCACATACGTGGAATATGGATGTAACTAGTCTAATCTTTAAAGAGATCGGGTTACACTTAGAAATTCTACAAAAGGAAATGAATGAAATTCATTGAAAAATTATAGAAAATAACATACATGACAAGAGGCGCACATCGCACACCTAGATACATTCAGAGAAAAGTAGAAATAAGTTCAGGATTGAAGAGTTTGAATTTTTCATGCCCCCCCAAACCGGGGGTATATTTTTAAAAAGTCTACCCTTAATGAGGATATAATAGCCTTGCTGTTCTTGAACAGATTTCCCCATATATTCCGATGTTAAAATTTGATCTATAAAAAATTTTAAACCCTCCAAAACCCCCCCATTTTGGGGTATTAAAAGAACAAAATAGAAGCTACACTACTTTAGCATACTTCCATATTCATATGACTTGTCATGGATTTTTTTTTTAAAAAGATTTTTACAGATTTTTTTCTTATTCATTCCTATATATAACTTAATATACCCCAAACAAGTTTCATTTTTCTGCCCTAGTTATTCTTGAGAAAAATTAAAAGGTGTATTAAATTTTCATTTTTTTTACCCCCCCCCAAAAAGAGGATTGGTCCTTCATTTGAAAAAGAAAAATCTTGATTTCCCTTGGTGTAGGGCAAGTTTGGTTGAAACATGTTAGTTATTCTTGAAAAAAGTCGAACATTGTTAGAGTTCTCACAGGAAAGTCGGACTCCGGAACCCTTCAAAAAAAAGCTCATTTTAGCCTTTGGCTTAGATGAGCTGAAATGAATGACGCACAAGTATGTACGTACATATTCAATCATTGCTTTATTATAAAATGTACGTTCATTTGACTGCTAACACACTTTAAAATATCAACAAAAAAAAATTTTCTACAGCAAAAAATAAACATTACTATTGAATAGATTGTATTTATTTATTACGAAGTGAGCAATAAGTGAAAATAAACATTTGTAATTTAACCAACATGTATTAAAGAACTGCTTACTGAAGAGTTTTTTCTCCAGGCCAACAAAGATAAACAACCTTTAACATGATGACGCCTAATAATTCAAATACAACAGAAAAAAAGCAGCAGCTAATGGCACATTTAAATCCTGAAAGTAATGAAAATAAGCGAATTTAGAAATACGTATATATATTTTAAAAGATGGAATGTTTTGTATATTCTTAAATGCCATCTTATTTGTCTTTTTTTTAATAATGAATGCATCTTACCAGTATAGGTATTCAAGCACCATGCTTCATGCAACACATGACTTCTTGTTTAAATGGTCCACCAAGAATCATATCTTTAAGAAATAAAGTAATGAAAAGAAGATAAAATAATATTCTTTAAGTAAAAATCTGCAAATATTTAAATTTATTTGCAAAAATTTAATTTGTTGTTGGACAGGGAAAAATGTCTCAAAACAAATAGAATGTGTCCTTCTTCAAAGCTAAATTGTTAATTGATCTTAAGCCGCTATTCCTTTCTTCTCATTTTCTATTGCAGCAAAAGAACTTGAAGAAAATTCTTGAAAAATGTCTTTGAGAGCTTTTTTTTATAAGCTGAATGTCTGACAAAATTCTTCTATGTTTTGAAACTGAAACCATTACGTAAGATCTTTTTTTTAAAAAAAACTTGTTCAAACTTGGGGACTTCTTTTACTTTTAAAGAGTCTGATATTTTTTTTATCTATCTATCTATATTGTTTTGTCAATTTAAATTAAAACCTACTAAATTGTTGTAAAAATAAAACCATGGTAAGTTTATTTTTACATGTATTTTTATTTTCCCTCTTAATATCTATTTGCTTTATTTGACTTTCAAAACGCGCGGTTTTTAAATTGTCGGCATAACCAGGTGTGTTTTACGACAATCACTGACAACAACCAAAAACAAGAGGCCCATGGGCCCCCGCTACCTGAAAGCTTTTACCATTTCCCTTTTTTAAAAGACCCCCCTTTAATCATTTGTGACCCCACCCCCATCATAAATTTTTAAAAATTTTAAATCTACACTACCATAGGATGCTTTGATTCAACATTGAAAAATTAATTTCCCTTTGTGGCCCCGCCCTACCCACGGGGGTCGTAATTTGAACAATTTAGAATCTACACTACCCTATATGCTTCCATATAAGTTTCACTTTTCTGACCCAGTGGTTTTGATAGAAGATTTTCAAAGTTTTTTCTCATATATTTCTATGTAAAATTTAAATTCCCCCTTTTCCCCCCAACCCCCCGGGGGGCATATTTGAACAATTTGAATCTACCTCCCCTGGATGCTTCCACAAAGTTTCAGCTTTTCTGGCCCAGCGGTTCTTGAGAAGAAGATTTTCAAAGATTTTTCCTATATATTTCTATGTAAAATTTGATTCCCCATTGTGGCCCCGCCCTACCCCCGGGGGGTCAAAATTTTAACAATTTAGAATTACATTCCAGGATTTTCCACGTTTTAGTTTTTCCCCCCAGTGGTTCTTGAGAAGAAGATTTTAAAAATTTTTTCCCCATATATTTCTAGAAAACTTTGATTCCCCATTGTACCCCCCCCCCTATCCCGGGGGTCATGATTTGATCAATTAGAATCTACACTACTACAGGAAGCTTCCACATAAGTTTTAGCTTTTCCGGCCCAGTGGTTATTGAGTAGAAGATTTTCAAAGATTTTTCCTATATATTTCTATGTAAAACTTTGATTCCCCATTGTGGCCCCTCCTATCCCCGGGGGTATGTTTTAACAGTTTAGAATTTACACTACCCTCAGATGATTCCACATAAGTTTCAGCTTTTCTGGCCCAGTGGTTCTTGAGAAGATTTTTTAATGAACCCCCCCTTTTTTTTTTTTCTTATTATCCCCCCTTGTGAGGGGATTTGGGCCCCTTCATTTTTACAATTTAAATTTCCCTTTCCCCAAGGATTCTTTGTACCAAATTTGGTCAAAATTGGCCCAGTAGTTCTTGAGAAGAAGTCAAAATGTGAAAAGTTTACAGACGGACAACGGAGGGACAGGAGGGACGGCGGCGACGGACAAAATGTGATCAGAAAAGCTCACCTGAGCCTTCAGCTCAGGTGAGCTAAAATGAGAAATGATTTTATTGCTGAAAATATTGAATGTTTCTTCGCCAAGCCCCCGTAATTAAAAGTAATATCGGGGGTCCTTGGATGAGACCCCAGAAACCGAGATCGAGGCGATGGCAAGATAGAGATGGCTCACTATTCAGTGGCCCTGAGTGTAGATTAAAGTGAAGCCCTTCACTGGTATATAGTGACATTTCTATGAGTAAAAAAAATCTCAAATGGGATGTAAAATAATGCAACTAAAATGCTTTAAATTTATATCATTCTTTTTTTTATCTTTAATTTCATGATCTAATTGGAATTTTACCGAAGAAAAATAAGTCATCTTACCTACTTTTCATAGTAAGATAAACCTTTAAATCATTTTCCTGCTTTTGCAGCCAATTGCAGTCTTTAAAGTACAGTTGCGGTAAACTGGAGCGTTTAACATTGGCTCAAAGATCCCCTTTTTTCAAAAGTAAAGGATATAAAGTTAAAGTGGGTATTTTAAGTAAGTGTAATGTTATACCCGATTTATTGTATTAAGTTTTCAAAGGATTTACCTTGATTTTCAAACCTAGTTTTGGCTATATTGACATTAAATGTGTCTAAAATTTGAATCGTCAATAAAAAGCATAACATTGTCCCATTTATTACTATAACATGCTGTTATTGTGGAATTTAACGCTTCCAGAATTATTTAAGAATAAAGTGACGGGATACTGTTACTATTAGACGATCAGTTTGTACACAGACATGGAAAAGGTTTTATTTTGATATTGAATCAAAATGTCTTCAGGATATATAAGATGGAATTAAGGTTAAATCCCTAGTTAGTACATAAAGTTTATGGACTATTTTGACGTAAACAATATACCTTATTCTCTGTTTGATGTCATTTCAATGTATATAGATAGATTTAAACCTAATTCCATCACGTATAGTTTGAGGTCATATTGAGTATAAAAATAGAACATTTCTTATCCAAGCTTTGATCTCCATGATGGGCGCCCTGTGATGAATGAATGTTTCTAGAAGTTTCTTTTATGAATAAATGTTTCTCAAGTTTCATTTGTGTAATTCGTCACACTTGAGTGCTTACAACTTACTTTGATAAAGAAAAAA
The DNA here is from genome assembly GCF_032062105.1 of Saccostrea cuccullata. Lineage (NCBI taxonomy): Eukaryota > Metazoa > Mollusca > Bivalvia > Ostreida > Ostreidae > Saccostrea > Saccostrea cuccullata. The sequence goes on along the minus strand of NW_026929544.1, from coordinate 721 downwards.
TTCAATTGTAAGAAAGAAATCACTAAAATTTGGAAAGCAATTTAATAAGATCGGTTAAACCCTATGCGCGTCTATTCAAAATTTTACGGTTTGCTGTGTGGGGTGTGGAAGTGGCCAGTGCAGTCCAGCATTGAAAAGGTGAATTCTTCCAGGTTTTCCAGTTTGATTTCCATTTATGACATTTCTAAATGTAAATTTACATCACTGACAAAACATGAGAAAATATGAATATTTTTTTTACATGTAATGATGTATCATTTTTCAGACTGGCTGCTCTTTGGTAATGTTATATAATATCCAGGCACGTAGCATCGTTTTTTAAAGTGGGGGGCCAAACCCGAGAAAATTTTTTTTTTTCTTACCTGTGAAGTTGACAATCAAAAAAAAGGGGGGATTGCCCAGGCAACCTTTCAATGGACATTTTCAATAGTAAAGGTAATAGTAAAGGTAATGTTCCCCGTCCCCCCCCCCTTGCTACGTACCTGATATCCAACATAAAAATTCTCTCTGTATCCCCGGACTCTTAAGAATCGTTTTTTTTTTTTAAAAATTTCTGTTGTTGGCAAAGATTAGTTTGAAAGCCAAAATATAACTATTTATCTGTTTTTGTGTATTAAACGAAACATGATATTGGTCTTACAGTGGAACAGTATTTGCTTTCAAAGTAACCATGGACTTCGGCAAAATTACTGTAATGCTCAAAACGTAATGTATACAATTT
>NW_026929543.1:0-38929 GCF_032062105.1 Saccostrea cuccullata | reverse complement strand
ATCGTTCAATAAAAGTTTAATTATCACATCTTTACCCTTTTTACCATCTTTTCTGAAGGAAAAGGCATTTTGAATTGAAGATTTAATCTAATTTAGCTACATTTTTTTTACCATCTGTAATGCTGTAAGTTTTATTTCCTAAAGACTCTTCTTACCTGCAAGCTATGTGAAATGGTGTCCATCCATCTTTGTTTCTTAAGTGGACACTGGCTCCAAACTTCAGAAGAAGCCTTATTACATCTTCATTGTCTTTGGTGCAGGCAAGCATCAAGGGAGTCCTGGAATACATGATTCAAACTTTCAGTTACTGAGTTAGCACCTCCAGGTCTGGTACTAAAGTAGTCCTTTTACATATACACATCTTTGTTAGCCCTGAAGTTGCAAAGATCACAGTAGTTGTTGTTTACATTGCTTTATTGATAAACCTGCTAATTCCCCAGAATTGCGGAATTTTACTCACCCTCTCCTCCATAAGGCCTAGAAAAAAAATATGTTTGTTTCCGCTTTCAGGCTGAAAAAATATAGGGTAGGTAGGTAGGCAATTATTTTTTTTTTTTTGAAAATTTTTTTTTGCTTGTTTAATCAAAACGTGTATAGAAGTAACATTAATGACAAAAGAAATGGTGGTTTCAAGCATTTCTGTGACTTAAACTTATAAAAGGTGACCCAAACTTCTTTCTGTCTTGAAAAGCTTGCAAAGTTGGAGACTCTAATTCCCTGCGTGAAATCTTGCACTTCATGGGACAAAAGCATTAAAAAAAATGTTTAGGGTCGGCACTATAAATTAGGGTCAGTCGGGAAAGCGGAAACACACATATTTTTTTTCTAGGCCTAATACATGAACATGTATATGGTTAGATAAAAAGTTACATCATGTACATATGCCTATATTGACAAATGTAAGCATTACATAAAAGTATCAATCTACAATCAATATTAGCTACTTATACATGTACTCACTAACCATAAAACTATCAATCTAAAACCAATAAGCTACTGGTACTCACTAACCAGTCAGCTCTCTTTAAACTGTCCACCTGCGCCCCTGCCTTCAGTAGACACTCCACACAGCCTGTCTGACCAGCCTGGGCTGCTTCATGAAGGGGCCTTTTACCATCGAGATTCGAGGTTTCTATATCGGCACCAGAGTCTATGAGATACTGCAGAAGAGTCAAGTGGCCACATCTTGCTGCGATGTGGAGGACAGTGTCACCCGACTTGTCGTACTGCGTGTTCAATGTCCACGTTGGTTTTCCTTCATCATTTGCATTTAATGTTTTAAAATATTCAAGGTCGCCATGCTGTGCTGCCTTGAAATATTCATCCATTAACAGAACTGAGTTAACGTCAAACGGAGTTCTGTTTCATTTCTGTTTCAAAATATCTCAACAGACACCAACTCCCTAAATCACTGTCATGCTGTTTACACCAAAATTTTACTCGGAAGAGAATTGCGGACGATTATGTTCAAAACCAAAACCGCCGCTAATAGTTATCCGGATTAACATTCTCTCTCTCTCTCTTTCTCTTTCTCTCTCTTTCTCTCTCTCTCTCTCTCTCTCTCATTTTTATGCGCCCGGATCGATAGATCCAGGGCGTATATTGTTTTTGTCCTTTCTGTTTGTTTATCTGTTTGTCTTTTTATCTGTCTGTCTGTTGTCAACTTTAACCTTCGCCATAAATTTTGAATAATAAGAGATAGGGACTTCATATTTGGTATAAACCAATAATTAAATCTTTCAAATGACATCAAGGTCAATGACCTTGTGACCTTGACTGTGACCTATATGCTAAAAATAGCTTTTTCGACTTTTTGCCATAACTTTTGAACCATAGGAAATAGGGACTTCGTATTTGGTATGCATACTCCACTAATAAAGTTCTTTCAAATGACACCAAAGTCTATGACCTTGACCGTGACCTAAATGCTAAAAATAGCTTTTTTTGAACTTTGTTGCCGCCGGGCGCATAGTGTTTCACAAACACATCTTGTTTTTTTTTTTTTTTTTTATAATTTTCACTCAATATTTTATCAGCAAACAGGGAGACACACTATCTGAAAAATGCAATTTGCGATTAATTCCATTCAAATAGGATTGAACCTAGCTGCAGATCTGTAGCTCTCCGAAAAAATATATATTGATAGACCGGAGAGCTACAGTGCCACCAATTGAAAAAACTGTATATTTATTGCGCACGAAAAAGTGCGCTCGATTCTTGATTAATTTTTCCAAATTCTTACCTCAATTGCAAAAAATGGAAGATTTCAAAAAATTACTCTCTCCTCTATCAAGCTCTCTCGTAGTTGACATCTGAACGAAGCATATTGGACCGAATTATCTTTGAAACCAAAATGGCAGTATAAATAAGCGAAATGTCCGATGATTGCAATATCAGGGCCAGGAGGACTATTAACAACAATTATGAGGAATGTTTTGTTGTGGAAAGAGTCAAAGAATATGTTAGGAACACACGGTTAGTAATATTTTGAGATTACACTTTAAAAACATGGAGAAATAAATCGACAACCGAGCGCATTTTTTTGTGCGCAATAAATACGAGGGATACAGTTTTTTCAATGGGTTGCTCTGTAGCTCTCCGGTCTATCAATATATATTTTTTCGGAGAGCTACAGATCTGCAGCTAAACAAGGAACTATTGTCCCCCGCTTTCGCGAAAGCGAGGGGACATTAAATCTCATTCGTCTGTCTAGCTGTCCGTCTGTCCGTCAGTCTGTCAGTCGGTCAGTCTGTCAGTCTGTCCGTCACAAAAACTTTAACCTTGCCCATAACTTTTGATTTAGTGGAGCTATGACTTTCATATTTCACATGTGTATTCCTTGTAACAAGACCTTTCTTTGGGTACCACCAAATATGACCTTTTGACTTTGACCTTGGAGTCTGACCCACTTTTACACAAAAATTCCAACATTTTACTTTGGCCATAACTTTTGAGTAGTAGGTACTAGGACTTTCATATTTCACATATGTATTGTATGTAGCAAGACCTTTCATTGGATAACATCAATCTTGACCTTTTGACCTTGACCTTGGAGATTTACGTACAAATGGAAAAACTTTAACCTTGACCATATCTTTTGAACGGTGAGGACTAAGGCATTCGTACTTCACAAATGTAATCCTTGTGAGAAGACCTTTCATTGGATACCAATAACTTTTACCCTTTGACCTTGACCTGGGAGTTTTAACAACTTTCAAAAACTTTAACCTTGGTCACAACTTTTAAACAGTAGATACTAGGACTTTTATATTTCACAAATGTATTCCTTCTTGCAAGACATTTCATTGGATACAAACAACCTTGACCTTTTGACCTTGACCTTTGAGATTTACGTACTTATGAAAAAACTTTAACCTTGACCATAACTTTTGAACGGTGAGGGCTAGGGCTTTCATACTTCACATATGTAATCCTTTTGAGACCTTTCATTCGATACCAAAAACTTTTACCCTTTGACCTTGACATTGGAGTTTTAACTACTTTTTAAAAAAAACTTTAACTTTGGTAACAACTTTTGAACGGTAGATACTAGGACTTTTATATTTCACATATGTATTCTTTGTGGCAAGTCCTTTCATTGGATATCAACAATTTTGACATTGACCTTAAAGATTTGCGTACTTATGAAAAAAACTTTAACCTTGACCATAACTTTTGAACAGTAAGGGCTAGGGCCTTTATACTTCACATATGTAATCCTTGTGAGAAAACCTTTCATTGGATATCAACAACTTTGACCCTTTGATCTTGAACTTGGAGTTGACGTACTTTTAAAAAAACATTTTACTTTGGCCATAACTTTTTAACGGTCAGGATTAGGGTTTTCATCCTTCAAAAAAAATCAACTTCAGTGTTACTTTCTAAATAAATGACATATGATAGTATGGTTCATATTACACACAATATGTCATAAAAAATAACATCTCACCCACAAAGACACCGAAAGCGGGGGACCACAATTCTTTGAATTTGCTTGTTGTCCCCCGCTTTCGCGAAAGCGAGGGGACATTAAATCTCATTCGTCTGTCCGTCGGTCCGTCTGTCTGTCCGTCGGTCCGTCAGTCTGTCCGTCCGTCACAAAAACTTTAACCTTGCCCATAACTTTTGATTTAGTGGAGCTATAATTTTCATATTTCATATGTGTATTCCTTGTGATAAGACCTTTCTTTGGGTACCACCAAATTTGACCTTTTGACCTTGACCTTGGAGTTTCAACTACTTTTACTAAAAAATTCCAAACTTTTACTTTGGCCATAACTTTTGAATGGTAGGTACTAGGACTTTCATATTTCACATATTTATTCTTTGTGACAAGACCTTTCAATGAATACCAACAACTTTGACCTTTTGACCTTGACCTTGGAAATTTACGTACTTATGAAAAAAATATATTCTTGACCATAATTTTTGAACGGTAAGGGCTACGGCTTTTATACTTCATATATTTTATTCTTGTAAGAAGACCTTTCATTGGATACCAAGAACTTTGACCTTTTGACCTTGACCTTGGAGTTTTAACTACTTTTTAAAAATTATAACCTTGGTCACAACTTTTGAACGGTAGATACAAGGACTTTTATATTTCACACATGTATTCTTTGAGGCAACACCTTTTATTGGATACCAACAACTTTGACCTTTGGACCTTGACCTTGGAGATTTACGTACTTCTGAAAAAACTTTAACCTTGACCATAACTTTTAAACGGTAAGGGCTAGGGCTTTCGTACTTCACGTATGTAATCCTTGTGAGAAGACCTTTCATTGCATGCCAAGAACTTTGACCCTTTGATCTTGACCTTGGAGTTTTAACTACTTTTTAAAAACGTTAACCTTGGTCACAACTTTTGAACGGTAGAAACTAGGACTTTCATATTTTAAATATACATGTATGTATTCTTTATGGCAAGACCTTTCATGGGATACCAAAAACTTTGACCTATTGACCTTGACCCTAAAAATGATATCTTGCCCACAAAGATACCGAAAGCGGGGGACCACAATTCTTTGAATTTGCTTGTTTAATTTGTTTTTTAAGAGGATTTTTCCCCTTTTGAAGTATTTTTAAATATTTACAACACTGCTAAAATAAGAATTCTATTTTCCATTCTGGATACTGCTCAGAGAGTATCATTGTGAAGTGAAATGTTTTATGTTGATTCTAAAATATCCAAGCCCAAGTTAATTGTCCCCCGCTTTCGCATTCGTCTGTCCGTCAGTCTGTCAGTCTGTCCGTCACAAAAACTTTAACCTTGCACATAACTTTTGATTTAGTGGAGCTATGACTTTCATATTTCATATGTGTATTTCTTGTGACAAGACCTTCCTTTGGGTACCAACAAATTTGACCTTTTGACCTTGACTTTGGAGTATGACCCACTTTTACACAAAAATTCTGAACTTTTACTTTGGCCATAAATTTTGAATGGTAGGTACTACATGTAGGACTTTCATATTTCACGTACATTTATTCTTTGTAGCAAGACTTTTCATTGAATACCCATAACCTTGACCTCTTGACCTTGACATTGGAAATATCCATACTTATGAAAAAACTTTAACCTTGACCATAATTTTTGAGTGGTAAGGGATAAGGCTTTCGTACTTCACATATGTAATCCTTGTGAGAAGACCTTTCATTGAATACCAAAAACTTTGACCCTTTGACCTTGACCTTGGAGTTTGAACTACTTTTTAAAAACTTTAACCTTGGTCACAACTTTTGAACGGTAGATACTAGGACTTTCATATTTCACATATGTATTTATGTAGCAAGACTTTCATTGGATACCAAAAACTTTGACCTTTTGACCTTGACCTTGGAGATTTCTGTACTTATGAAAAAACTTTAACCTTGACCATAACTTTTGAACGGTAAGGGCTAGGGCTTTCGTACTTCACATATGTAATTCTTGTGAGAAGGCTTTTCATTGGATACCAAGAACTTTGACCCTTTGACCTTGACCTTGGAGTTTAACTACTTCTTAAAAACTTAAACCTTGGTCATAACTTTTGAACGGTTAGAGTTAGGGTTTTCATCCTTCACATATGTATTACTTGTGACACGACCTTTCCTAAGAAACAACAACTCAGACCCTTTCGGCTTGGAGTTTGTCCTACCTTTCAAAAATTTATCCTCGACTATAATTTTTGAACAGGTGATGCTAGGGATTTTGTACTTCACAATCGTATTTCTTGTGAGAAAAACCCTACTTTGGGTAATAATATATTTAATTTGCATTTAAGAAAAGTTTAATCTTTGTTATGTTGCCATACGGGGTCATCAGTGTTTAACAAACACATCTTGTTCCTAATATATTGAGAAGAGATAGTGCTTTCATACTTGACATGTGCATTACCTGTGACAAGATAATTCCGAGCATGCTATGATTTCTTACCCCTTGACCTTGACCTTCACGATTGACCTTATTTTTAAAAAAATCAACTTCAATGATAATTTCTAAATAAATGACATATGATAGGGTGTTCATATTAGACACAATATGTCATAAAAAAATAACATCTTTCCCACAAAGACACCGAAAGCGGGGGACCACAATTCTTTGAATTTGCTTGTTAATTCTATCATCATATATCGTGACAAATAATATTAATATATTAAAATGAATCAAGCATAAAATTTACATTTTTCAAAGTATTTTCTTTTACATCAAAGACCTCTGTAGGTCTGATTTTTGTTTCTGGAGATAACTTTGATCAATCTGCTTATAAATTAATTTAGCAAGCGTTTAAGACATTTGATAAAAAAAAAATATTTCTTAATCATCAGTTGCTGTCCCATGGTTACTTCTTAATGGTTCACAGAATATTGCAACAAATAATAACAAAAAAGTTCATTGTAAACAATTACTTTTACCCGATATGTATATTCATTTAGCTTCTTCTTTTGCATGCAGCTTTAATTTATAGATTTATGTTGCACTTTTTATGATTTTTTAAAGGTGAAAATGCATGTTGTTTAAAAAAAAATACTTTATTGAAACAAGTTTAACTATGAGTAAATGTGCGAAACTGTACTGTAATGCGTTAAAAAAAAAAAACTGTTTGTCACATTGGTACTGACGCTTAAAAATGTTTTAATTTGTCCCCCAGTTTTCTTCGATGAATAAACTAATTGTCCCATGTCTGTTTGTACCGGTCTCATCATTGTGATAAATTTTGCCTGGTCCCTAACAGAGAACCATGACACTGTAAATGATGTAAAATATATACTCAGTACTAGTATTTAAATTTACTCGGATGGAATATGAACATAATTTTTTACCAGAAAATTTGCAATTGTATTGTGAGGAATTGTATTTGGAAAAAATACCGTATACCACAAAATCTCAGTGCAGTATAAAATATAACATTGCATATAAAAATTGTAACAATTGACGTTGAAACATTGATTTTTGGAGTTTAAAGCAAGACCTACTTTTCTTTGTTGTATTGTAAAGGGATCCACTATTTGAAACATTTAATATCAGGTTACAATTTGATAAAATATTTGCGTGTTATTTTTTCAGTTTGGATTTGCTGATACATGAAAACATTTTCCCATCCCTATCATCGCTTTTTCATTCCAACATGAACATCAAATTGTTACTTAGCCTTTGTTTTTTAGTTTACCTGTTCTCCTGTGTACTTTCGTAAGATGACTTTTCTACAATTTAATATTTCTGTTTTCAAGTGGTGCTGAACTTGTGTTCACATATTAATTCAGTGTATGGCGATCGTTTTAGATATTGTAACAAAAGGACTGGAATCAAAACCTATAAATGTTTGACCATCTCGAAATCTAGAGGATATTGGTCACCATCAAAGCATGGGTACAGGTATGTTTAAATTCATTTTAGTAAATTAAAAAAAGGGGTATAAATAAGGAAATATATTTATTACAATCACGTTTTCATGTAAGGGTGAATTAAAAATAATGCCACCAAATATCACTAAACCATAACATATTTTTCACTTTTTTCATCATATTGTAATGCATTCTGGTCTAGGCTTAGCTTAATATAGGGGCCATAAAACTTAGTCGAGCTCACTTTTGATCTCAGTCTCACTTTTTCCAAAGGAATATATAGTGGAAAAGTGAGATTGAGATAAAAAGTGAACTCGTCTTAAGTGTTATGGCCCCCAGGCCAGGTGCCAAGATCATAAACTTAAACCAAACTTAATAAGTTAACATTTTGATAACACAGAAGTGGCAATAGAATAGATAATTGCAAAATAAAGTTTTATAGTTTTATTAGTAAAACTTCATTTGGAAAAAAACCCATCTTGCACAACGTCCAAAAAGACTTCCTTAAATACATAATCGAAAGAAGTAGTTCTTTATGTTTCAAAAAGGTGTCACGGATAAAAACTTTAGAGTTTCTACTCTTGTATACTCATTATGTGAATTTCAAACAAATTGGGTTTTTGATCGCTGTTTTACATAATTTTATTTTTTTTTTATTTCTACGCATTACTAGTAATTGAGATTTTATTTTCTTGAATACTTGTTGCTGTTTATAATCTTTTCTTTAGAGTAGTTTACAACATAATGTTAGAATTCCTGATAATTTGGTTTGAATACTTTACTTTCTTTCATTATGCAATGCATGTACATTAATGTAAATATAATTAAAACAAATTTCAGAGGAAGCCATTTAAGAGGGAGTTACAAAGTAAAACACGGCTCTCGCTTTAAAATCAGACGAGGACGATTTTACAGACGACGAAAACGAAGTGTTCGACGTTCTCGCAGAAGACGTAGGTACAGCTATAGGCGTCGGAATTCTGCTCGACGGTCTCGAACACGCGTTTACAGGAGCAGATACGTAAGTGTTCGACGATCTCGAAGACGCAATTACAGGCGAACTTATGTTACTGTTCGACGATCTCGAAGACGCACGTATAGGCGAACTTATGTAACTGTTCGGCGATCTGGAAGACGCGTGTACAGGCGTCGTACCCAAATTCGGATTTACAGGCGACGTTATATAAGAGGTTTTTATCGAAGAGGTATAAACCGTCGTCGTTCTGGTAGAAGATCTAATTACAAGAGACGTTCCAAGAGAAGAGGTAACCGACATGGAAGAAGACATGGAAGAAGACATAGAAGAAGACCCATTTTTGTGTATAAAATATGCAAAACAACCTGCAAAGGTACCAATTCACTTTTTTAAATATTCTTAAAAAAATGTTTTTGATGATTGATATAATTTTTTTTGAAAAAAGATTAAATTACAAATTCTGAGAAAAATTTACCGTAAAAATACACATTTGTATTTTCTTTATTTGGAACGGATACAAAAAAATTTTGTTTTGATTGAAGGCAAAGTTCTTCACTTTTTCTAACTATTTAAATCTAAGATGACTGTTATATTTTCACGATTTTGTTTATTTTCTTTACAATACAAGACATATATACCGAGGGTGTTCGCTTCGTCATCGGGAAACATTTGCTTAATTCTCATTTGCTGCGACCCTACAGTTTGTTTATAGTGACAAATGTATAAGACGCATACAAGTAGTAGTAAATGTTCTTCGGCCAAGCCCTTGAAATTAGAAGCGAAATTCACTTGTGGCTTCCGTGAAACTTTAAAACTCGATTTTCAGTAACTCGTTAGGCGTAGGTACAATCAAGATCACCGCAACAAATGTCCCCAAGGTGCCTAGAATGTTCTAATTGAAGACCGATATGTCGACATTATATGAGTGAATTTTTTTTTTTTTTTTTTTTTTTTTGAGAACAACATACAATCATTATAATAAGAATTAATATGCAATGGAAAATATTAATGTACCCCATTGTAATTCTTATATAAACTTTTTTTTTACTTTTATTTACTTTTCCTAATGCTATATTTCTCAATACAGTTGAATTTGACAAATATCTTTATGTTCCTTAGTTCTCCTGCCAAACGACTGAGCTTGTTTTTTGATAAACAGGCAAAAACAAATAACATCACGTAGAAGTGAAATAAGTCATTTATGGATAAACTTATATGACGGAAGAAGTATAATACAGTTTACAAAATGGGAGTCAGAAAAGGGGGTACAAATATTGAGTATAACACATCTTAATCAAAATATTACAAAATCTGACCCAAACACCATCATGACATTGTAACATGATGTACATAGGGAAAAAAGGGGGGTAGTACAGACTAGAATAAGTTTTCAAACCCTACTTCAATCTTTCACAAGGTACAATATACATGCATATTAAGTTGACCCCCTTATAAACATCATAAGTTTGGAAGACATATACAAAATGCTATAAACTGCTGCCTGTCATCAAAAAAGGTGGGAAAACAAAATAACAAACAGCCACAATCCAATCAGAGATTGGATCCACCCACTCAAAGGCGTCTTGGCAGGAGACGCAAAATTCCTTAACAGGATGATTAATACACAAGCGTTTAAACATCTTTAAAAAAAAATTGACATATACTCAGTTCAAAAGACAATACAATAGTTATTGTGAACAAGAAAAAGAAATATCCAATAAGACTGAGTGAAAACATTACTAAGGACAAACCATGAAATAATTTTAAAAAGTATACAAAACACCTGTCTGTAGTAAATATTAACCAGACAGCAAAATGGGAATTTATAATCATGAACACTGACCTTGTCAACTGCAGACAACTCCTGACCAGTCAACAAAGTTGTTAAACTTGCAACATTCTGCATCAAAATGTGCCTCTTGACTGCAGACAACTTCTGACCAGTCAACAAAGGTATAAAACATACACCATGCTGCAGTCAACAAAGTTGTTAAACTTACACCATTCTGCATCAAAATGTGCCTCTTGACTGCAGACAACTTCTGACCAGTCAACAAAGGTATCAAACAAACACCATGCAGCATCAAAGTGCCTCTTAACTGCAGGCAACTTTTGTTCAGTCAACAAAGTTGCTAAACATACACCATGCTGCATAAAAATATGCCTCGTGACTGCAGACAGTTAACTTCTGAAGCAGTCAACAAAGGTGTCAAACATACACCATGCTGCATAAAATGTGTCTCATGACTGCAGACAACTTCTGACCAGTCAACCGAGATGTCAAACTTACATCATGTTGCATAAAATGTTCCTCTTAACTGCAGACAACTTCTGACCACTCGAGAGGAAAAACAGATTACCAAACTGAGGGTTTGAATTTGTGAGGATATGTATAAGGAACCAACAGACAACTTCTGGCTTGGCCCATGCTACACAAGGTGTTTTCAGCCTATTGATTCATTTAAATTTATAAATATTGTATCCTATCCCAGCTGGTCTTTTCTTATGGTTAAAGGTTTTGTAAACACTTTTCAGACACCAGGTAATATGTTATTTCCTGGATAGAATGAACAGCAAACTGTGAATTACAATAACTTATTTCTAATATAGAGAGACATTGCTAGTTTTCTCCAAAAACATGAAAAATGAAATAGATCTGCTTGAAAGAAAGGAAAAGCTGTAATGTAGCTAATAAGCGGAATCTGACAATACAGATAATGTTATACATATGGTATAACGCTTATCTGACATACTATTGGTAACTGATGTCAGCAAGAGACATTTCAAATAAATTAATAAATATTGTGTATATTTAAAGTAATGAAACTGCCTCAACACGTATGGCCCCGTGCTCAGTGACATATAACATATACAAAGTGGTATAAATTCCTTAACACGTATAGTCCCGTGTTTAGACAATCTCCCATTTACAACATGTGACCCACTAAACACGTATGGTCCCGTATTCAGTGAAACATTCCATGCACAATGTACTTTCTAAACCCGTATGGTCCCGTGTTTAGTGAAACATTCCATGTACATTATGATCTAACTATTCAAACACATATGGTCCTGTGTTTAGCCAATATCTATTACAACATGATGTAACCTACTAAACATGTATATGGTCCTGTGTTTAGTAAAACATTTCATGTACAAAACATGTACTTTCTAAACACGTATGGTCCCGTGTTTAGAGAAATATTCCATATACAACATGATGCAACTACTGAACACATACGGTCCAGTGTTAACTGAGATATTCCATATACCAAGTGATGCAACTTTCTTAACATGTATGGTCCCATGTTTAGTGAAACAACATTGCATACAACAATCGTATACGTAAGCTTAAATGCATCATCAATAGAAATTACGGGATCTAGGTCTCATTACAAGCTAGACCCTCAAATGATCTTTCCCGAAAACCAATTTTTAGACGTGCAATGCTCACGGTTTTGTTTGTTTTTCAAATATAGAGTAGATGATTTTAAAGATCAGTGAGTTTTCAACAAAGTCCCCCGAGCCATTAAAAATCAGATCATAACATACTGAGATTGGCTCTCTCTTATGCAACTGTCATTCAGGAAACAGTCATTCAGAACTATATATATATATGTCCAAATTATGTTTCTTAGCCGAAATTTTGTTCAATTATCTTAAGATTGTGATTGGTGATGGGGGTTTCCATTTTTTTCTTTATTTTTAAGTAAATGGAGGGTGGTCTAGATGGGGCAGCTGGAGGTCATATGGAAAATGTAGTAATAAATGTGGAAGAGGAACCCAGAAATACGTAAAATATAGGACATGTACCAACCCGAGGCCACGTAACGGAGGCAGCAGATGTTACGGCAGTAGCTTTAGATACATGTACAAGTCCTGTTATCGCCGCCACTGTGGTAAGTTGAGATCTTATAAAAGCTTTTCCAATTCTTTCATAGGTCGGAAATTTACATCAAATTGTTAACTTAAGTTTATATTCATTGCAGCTTTCTTTATGAAAGTCACTGTAAATCAACATCATATAACAACCCTTAACGCACAAAATCCCGTCACAATAGAAAGTATTTGTAGAATACACAATAGAACCTATAAACACTTCATTAAGTAAAAACACCCAAATCTACCGTTTTTGCGCTCACATTATTAAGCATTTGCGAGAGCAATTGTTTTTAAAACACTGTAAAATCAGCATGTACTTAAATTAATATGATTGAAGAGAGAATATAAGAAAATGGTAATAAAATAATTATAATAATATTGTGTTGTATAACAGCACTTGTCCGTTCCGACAAAATATATTATATTGTTATATTCCGTTTGTCAGTAGAGCCAGTGCTGTTATAATATCGACGACATCAGATGTTAAAATTCAATGCTTAATGGTACTTAATTTATATAATTCTAACTAAAGAGGATATTCTTTTCATACATCTGATATTGACATTTGATATCAATTTACTGTAGATCCAAAATGGTCTGCATGGGGCAAATGGAGAGCAGTAGGAAAATGTAACTGTGGGAAAGGAACTCAAAAATACGTCAGATATAGGACATGCTTAAACCGAGGACTACGTTATGGACGCAAAAGATGTTACGGCAGGAGGAAAACATATAAATATAAACCATGTCGTCGCTCCATTTGTGGTAAAGCTTATAATATTTTTATGATTTACAGTATTTAATCTCTTAAAATTCAACAAAGTACCATATTGTCCTGTACAGAATTTTCAAAATTGATTTAAAAACAATAATTCTAAGGTGCTTTCTAGGGAGCCCCATATTGAGCAAACTTGCATACATGATGCATCTAATTAATATGCAAACTACTTGGCTGGCCTGACCTATATTTTCCGGATGAGTGAACAGGTTAAAGGTCTTAAAGCAGGTTTCATTTCCAAACAACTATGAGCTCTATGTTTAACAAATTTGCATGGATGATACTTCTAAGAATGCACACTTATGGACGTCCTTCGGATGTTGAAACTGACCTACATTTTCCGGATGAGCGTACAGGTTTAATTTTTTAGAGCAGGTTCATTCTAAAGTAGGCATAAACCTTATGTTGAATGAAACACATGGAGATAACTAGCAGCATTCAAGATCAAAAGTCAATAAAACAATATAAAATAGCAGATCAATCACAGACCTCCAAAACATCGGAGATGAGGTCAGGTGTCATGGAAGAGTGAGCATCCCCTGCTGACCGGTCATACCCGCCGTGTGCTCCTCGTCATGATCGGGAAATAAAGAAATTTGCATAGATTACTAGTATACCTCAAAGGATGTACACTAATGGACTTTCTTTGGTTTCTGGATTTGGCATACATTTTCCAAGTAATCATTCAGAATAAAGGTTTGAATGCCCGTCTATTACCAAGAAACGTTTAGGCCTATCTTAACAAAATTTGCAGGGATGGTGCATCAAGCGATGAACACTCTCAAACTTGCTATAGATGTTGGATTTGAATGACATTTTCTTGATGGGTGACTAGTTTTAAGTTTTTGGATAAGTCTAATCCCTAGTACCTGCAAGCTCTATTAGATCAAAAAGGCGAAAATGTTGCATCTTGAGATATAAACTTCATGATTGTTGGTTAAATAAGGGACTTTGCCTTACTTAAAGACAATATTCGTTGAGGTGAGCTAAGTTAAAAGACCGACGACATCCAGATGTTAGAATTCAATGCTTACTGATGCACAGTTTAAATAATTCTAACTCAAGAGGATATTCTTTTTATAAATCTGATATTTTCATTTGATATCAATTGACTGTAGATCCAAAATGGTCTGCATGGGGCAGCTGGAGAGCAGTAGGGAAATGTAACTGTGCGAAAGGAACTCAAAAATACGTCAGATATAGGACATGCTTTAACAGAGGACTACGTTATGGACGCAAAAGATGTTACGGCAGGAGAAAAACATATACATATAAACTATGTCGTCGCTCTACTTGTGGTAAAGCTTATTAAAGTTTTTTAATTGACAGTATTTAATCTCTTAATATTCAACAAAGTACCATATAGTTCTGATAGATCTGAACAGAATTTTTAAAATTAATTTAAAGAGAATAATTCGAAGATACTCTTTATGGAGCTTTATATTGAGCAAACTTCATGGATGATGCATCTACAATGTAATTAGTATGCATACTACTTAGCTTGTCTCGGATGCTTGATCTACCTATATTTTCCGGATGAGTAAACAAGTTGAAGGTTTTGAAGCAAGTTTCATTTTCAAACAACTATGAGCCCTTTGTTTTACAAACTTTCATGGATAATGCATCTAATTAGATTGTACACTACTTGGCCTGCTTCGGATCATGGATCTGATCTACAGTTTCGGGATGAGTGAACAGGTTAAATGTTTTGAAGCAGGTTTCATTTCCAAACAACTATGAGCTCTATGTTTAACAAAGTTGCATGAATTATCCGATGCAAACTGCTTGACTTGCTTCGGATGTGGAATCTGACCTATATTTTCCGGATGAGCGAAGAGATTTAAGTTTTTGGAGAAGATTCATTCTAAAGTACGCATGAGCCTTATGTTGAATGAAACACATGGAGGTAATTAACGAACAGCATTCAATATGAAAAGTCCATAAAGCAATATAAAATAGGAGCAGGGCAAACACGGACCTCCAAAACATAGGAGGTGGGGTCAGGTGCCATGGAAGAGTGAGCTTCCCCTGCTGACCGGTCATACCCGCCGTGTGCTCCTTGTCATGATCGGGAAATAAAAAAAAATTGCGTAGATGATACATCAAAGGATGCAAACTAATGGACTTTCTTCGGTTTCTGGATCTGGCATACATTTTCGAAGTAATGAACCAGGTGAAAGTTATAAAACTATTAGGACTATCTTAACCAGATTTGCAGGGATGATGCACCAACCGATGAACACTCTCAAACTTGCTTCAGACGCTGGATTTGAATGACGTTTTCTTGGTGGCTGACTAGTTTTAAGTTTTTGGATAATTTTAATTCCTAGTACCTGCAAGCTCTATTAGATCAAAACTGCAAAATGTTGCATCTTGAGATTTATAAATCTAGATTGTTGGTTAAATAAGGGAGTTTGCCTTACCTAAAAACAATTTTCGTTGAGGTAACCTCTGTACAAAATCGACGACATTCAGCTGTTAGAATTCAATGCTTAATGGTACAGAATTTAAATAATTCTAACTAAAGAGGATATTCTTTTTATAAATCTGATATTTTCATTTGATATCAATTTACTGTAGATCCAAAATGGTCTGCATGGGGCAAATGGAGAGCAGTAGGAAAATGTAACTGTGGGAAAGGAACTCAAAAATACGTCAGATATAGGACATGCTTAAACCGAGGACTACGTTATGGACGCAAAAGATGTTACGGCAGGAGGAAAACATATAAATATAAACCATGTCGTCGCTCCATTTGTGGTAAAGTTTAATACATTTTCATAATTGACAGTATTTAATCTCTTTAAAAAAAATCAACAAAGTGCCATTTAGCTGTGATAGTTCTGAGCAGAATTTTTAAAATTAATTTGAAGAGAATAATTCGAAGATGTTCTGCAGGGAGCCCTATATTGAGCAAACCTGCATGAATTATGCATCTAATTAGGTAGTATGTACACTACTTGTCTTGCTTCGGATGCTTGATCTGACCTATATTTTACGGATGAGTGAATAAGTTAAAGGTTTTGAAGCAGGTTTCATTTCCAAACAACTATGAGCTCTATGATGAACAGATTTGCATGTATGATTTTTCTAAGGATGTACATTTATGGACTTGCTTAAGATATTGAATCTGACCTACATTTTCCGGATGAGCGTACAGATTTTTTTAGAGCAGGTTCATTCTAAAGTAGGCATAAGCCCTATGTTGAGAAAATTTGCATATATGATACATCTTAGGATGCACACTTATGGACTCTCTTTGGATTCAGGATCTGGCATACATTTTCCAGGTAATGAAACGGGTTAAGGTTTGAATGCAGGTCTGTTTCCAAAAAAAACTATTAGGCATACCGGTATTTAACCAAATTTGTAGAGATGATGCACCAACCGATGAACACTCTCAAACTTGCTTCAGATGCTGGATTTGGATGATATTTTCTTGATGGGTGACTAGCTTTAAGTTTTTTGATGAATCTAATCCCTAGTACCTGCAAGCTCTATCAGATCAGAGCTACAAAAATGTTGCATCTTGAGATTTAAACTTCTAGACTGTTGGTTAAATAAAGGACTTTGCCATACGTAAAATCAATATTCCCTGAGCTAGCTCTGTTAACATCCAGATGTTAGAATTCAATGTTTAATTGTACAGAATAAAATAATTTGAACTAAAGAGGATATTCCTTTTTGTAAATCTGATGTTAACATTTGATACAAGTATCAATTTACTGTAGATCCAAAATGGTCTGCATGGGGAAAATGGAGAACAGTAGGAAAATGTAACTGTGGGAAAGGAACTCAAAAATACATCAGATACAGGACATGTCTAAATCGAGGCCTACATTATTGGGGCAAAAGATGTTACGGCAGCAGGAAAGCATATAAATATAAAGGATGTCGTCGTTCCGTTTGTGGTAAAGCTTTTTACATTTTTATGATTAACAGTAGTAAATCTGAAAATTTAACAAGATACTTAAGAGTTCTTAGACATGTTGTTCTGACCAGATATTTCTTAATTAATAAAAAAAATAATAATTCGAGGATGGTCTGTATGAAGCAGCTAGAACTGTCGGTGTTGTTGTCAGTGTCCGCGTCAGTGTCGACATCGGCGTCAAAAGTTTTGTTCAGTTTATTCTATACCCTACCTTGATTAGAGTTGCATGGAAAATGGTTTTAGCGTTTCATTGTACTAGTCGATGTTTTAGATGCTGAACGTATCTATATGCACAATATTGACAAAACTTGATACAACCACCAGACTGCTTCGGATGCTGGATCTGACCTACATCTTCCGGAAGAGTAAATAGGTTAAAGTTTTTGATGCAGGTCTCATTTCTAAAAAAACTATGAGCCTTATGATGACCAAACTTACAAGGATGATACATCAAAGGATGCACATTACCAGGCTTGCTTCTGATGATGTACAGTGCAGGGAACTAATTTTGTTACATAAACCAGCATCAGGATCAGCATAAGTAGGATCAGGATAGAACTAGCATCAGCATCAGCATTTAAAAAAACAGCATTACTTTGATCAGCATCAGCAAGCAAAGGATAGAACTAGCATTGACCAAAGTGAAAACAGATAAAGGAAAGTCATTTAATACAAATTACAAATAAAAATTACCCCAAATATTATTTTTAATGGCTTAAAATAGCGATGCTGTTTTTGAATTATCCACTTCCGGCAGGATAATCCTACTTCTGGTAGCATTACTAGCATTGACCTAGTTTCAAACCAGCATCAGGATAAGGATCAAACCAGGATCAGGATAAGGATAACTAGCATCAAAATCAGCAAGCAAAGGAAGCATCAAAATCAGCAAGCATAGGAAGCACCAAAATCAGCATTGATGCTGTAACAAAATTATTTCCCTGCACTGTATCTGACATGCCTTTTTATGATAAGTGAACAGGTTAAAATTTGTGGTGCAGATTTCATTCGCGGAGCCCATTCTTCGTGACGCAGATTTCTCTTCATATCTAAGTACTGTACACAAATTATTATTCATGTCCCCCTTTATTCATGATTCGTCAGTTCGAAATCATGCAATCCGCGACGATTAATTTTTGCGACCTAGGAAACATTATCTACAATACTAAGCATGATGATTGGGTATCAACCATTAATATTCGCAAGTTAAAGTAGGACACAGAACTTGCGAATATCAAATAAGGCACGCGATTTAAAGTTGGTTTGCAGAATCTATCATTCAAATCCTACATGTAGACCAGGCTTGCTTCAGATTCTGGATCTGGCATACATTTTCCAAGTACATGGACATGTAATAAACAAGGTTGAATGTTTGGTCTTTTACCAAAAAACTATTAAGCCTATTATTACCAAATTAGCACGGATAATGCACACTCGCAATCTTGTTTCAGTTTCTGGATTTTAATGAATGTCGACTGATGATTTTTGTACTAATTGTTAGTCAATATTTAAATAATTTACACAGACTTGACGACGGATTTCCCATTATTTACTGATCATAACAATTATTGAATTGCGTCATTCAAATTTCGCTGTTAAACGTCTATTAACAAAACAGGTTCTGAAATAAAAATGTTAAGCGTTTAACGTGAATTAAAAATATAATTTAATCTTTGAAGAGAGATTATAGGAAAATGTAACTATAAACAACGGGTTATGTGCTGTATTACACCCCTCTACATCTTCAACTAAAATATTATTGCGGCATTCAGTTTGACAACATAGCGATATTATGAGATCGACGACTTCATGATACCGGTAAAAGACTTCGATGCTTAATGGTACTGAATTGAATAATACTCAATAAAGGGATATTCTTTTTATAAATCTGATATTTACATATTATATCAATTAAATGTAGATCCCAAATGGTCTGCATGGGGCAAATGGAGACCAGTAGGGAATTGTAACTGTAGGAAAGGAACTCAAAAATACGTCAGATATAGGAGATGCTTAAACCGAGGACTACGTTATGGAGGCGAAAGATGTTACGGCAGGAGGAAAACATATAAATATAAACGATGTGTATGTGATGTACTCTTTAGGTTTGATAGGTCTGGCTAGAATTGATTTAATTACTAGTAATTAAAAAATAATTCGTGGATGGTCTGTTTGGAGTCCTATGCTTAGCAAACCTGCGCAGATAATACATCTAAGGATGAATAATTACCAGGTTTGCACCCAATGCTGAATCTGACTTGCATTTTGGTGCAGATCATATTTCTAAGTTAATATAAATCTTTGTTGCCTAAACTTACAAATCTATGGATGAGCACTACCAATTGGCTTCTGTTGCTAAATTTGACCTACACTTCTCGGATAAGTAAATAGGTAAAAAAAAATTAAAGCAAGTTTATTCTGAAGAATGTATAAGCCTTACGTTGAGCAAATCTCCATGGATGATATATCTAAGGATGCACACTAATGGACTTGTTTCGGAATCTGGATTTGATACACATTTTCCAGGTATTGGACCAGGTTAAGTTTTTGGTAGCATGTCTATTACCAAGAAACTATCAGGTCAGTTTTCACCAAATTTGCATGGATGCTGCATCAATGGATGTACATTCTCAAATTGTTTCAAATCCTGGATTTGAGTTAAATTTTTTAATGGGTTACTAGTCTTTAACCAAATTAATGCAAGCTCGATCAGATCAAAACTGCATAAATGTTGAATCTTGAGATGTAAACGTCTAGATTGTTGGTTAAATGTGGAACTTTGCTTTACTTAAAGACAACATTCGTTGAGGTGAGCTCTGTTTACCTATGTTTGAAATTCACATCGTTGCACATGTACACACATGAAGCCACGTAAACAGGCAAAGTGTGCGTGAGCAGTAGCTGAAGATACAAATGCAAGACAAGTTATCTTATAACACGCACTCGAAACCTTGTCACAGTAGAATATACGAAAAAAAACCATGTAAACTCTTCAATGAGTAAAATCACCAAATATTTATATTGTTTAAAACAATTACCAGATTGTAGTTTAAATATGAAAATCAGCATTCTCGTTTTGAAGTCATCATTTCGTAAGTTCTGTGATCGATACAATGACAATTTCTCATTGAGATAAATGCCGACTGACGTTTTCATACTAATTGTTAGTCATTGTTACTTAGGTGACGGATTTTCCCGTTATTTCAGGATCATGACAAGGAGCACACGGCAGGTGTGATCGGTCGGCAGGGGATGTCCACTCCTTCATAAAACCTGATCCCACCTCTTATGTATTGGGGTTCTTGGGTATTGTTTGCACTGTTCCTATATTGTATTGTTTTATGGACTTTTGAGCAAAATTACGGTTTGTTATCTCCACATATTTTATATAACAAATAAAGTACGTTTAAAGTTAAATTGTCATTTTGCCTTGAATTGTAATATTCAACAGTGACATTCAACTTTCCATGTTTAAACATCACTTATGTCTATTAACCACACAGGATCTGAAATGAAGAGATAAGGATTTCATTGTGTACTGAAAATAATATTTTTCAAGATCAAAGTTCATAAAACAGTACAAAATAGGAGCAGAGCAAACACGGACCTCCAAAACACCAAAGGAGGGATCAAGTGCCATGGAGGGGTGAGCATCCCCTGCTGACCAGTCAAACCCGCCGTGTGCGCCTTGTAATGATCGGGAAATCCCGAAAAATTCGGCGTCAATTCAGTATATAAATGATGGACAAATAATTACATGCAGTATGAAAAAAGTCAGTCAGCATTTGACTGAATTAACAATTGTGTTTGCTGATAAGGTTATTGTATCGACCATAGAACTTACGAAATGATGACAAAAAACAAATCTGATATTTACATTTAATATTAATTTTCTGTAGATCCAAAATGGTCTGCATGGGGCAGCTGGAAAGCAGTAGGGAAATGTAACTGTAGGAAAGGAACTCAAAAATACGTAAGATATAGGGCATGCTTAAACCGAGGACTACGTTATGGAGGCAAAAAATGTTACGGCATGAGGAAAACATATAGATATAAACGATGTCGTCGCTCCATTTGTGGTAAAGCTTATTACAGTTTTACAAGTGACATTATTTAATCTCTTACAATTCAACAATGTATATTATAGTCATGATAGCTCTGAACAGAATGTATGCAAGTAATTTAAAGAGAGTAATTCGAAGATGGTCTGTATGGAGCCCTATGTTGAGCAAACTAGCATGGGTGATGCATTGACGATTGCACACTACTTGGTTTGCATCCGATGCTTGATTTGACCTACATTTTCCGGATGAGTGAATACGTTAAAGATTTTGAATCAGTTTCATTACCAAACAACTGTGAGCACTATGTTGAACAAACTTGCATGGATGATACTTCTGAGGATACACACTGATGGACTTGCTTGTTGAATCTGACTTACATTTTCCGGATGAGCGAACAGGTTCAAGTTTTTGGAGCAGGTTCATTCTGAAGGAGTTATAAGTCCCATGTTGAGCAAATTTGCATAGATGAGAACAGAAGGATGTATATTAATGGACTTCCTTCGGATTTTGCATCTGACATACATTTTCCAAGTAATGATTTAGGTTAATGGTTTGAACGCAGTTCTATTACCAAGAAACTATTAGGCCTAACTTTACCAAATTTGCAGGTATGATGCATCAAGCGATGAACATTCTCAAACTTGCTACAGATGCTGGATTTGAATTACAATTTCCAAAGTGACTAGTTTGAAGTTTTTGGATACGTATAATCTCTATTACTGTACCTGTAAGCTCTATCAGATCAAAGATCCATACAAGTTGCATCTTGAGATTTAAACTTCTAGATTGGTGGTTAAATAGGGGATTTTGCTTTACTTAAAGACAATATTCATTGAGGTGAGCTCTGTTAACGATCGACGACATCCAGATGAGAGAATTCAGTGCTTAATTGTACAGAATAAAATAATTCTAACTAAAGAGGATATTCTTTTTGTAAATCCGATATTTACTTTGATACAAGTATCAATCTACTGTAGATCCAAAATGGTCTGCATGGGGCAAATGGAGACCAGTAGGGAATTGTAACTGCAGGAAAGGAACTCAAAAATACGTCAGATACAGAACATGTCTAAACCGAGGCCTGCGTTATTGGGGCAAAAGATGTTACGGCAGGAGGAAAACATATAAATATAAACGATGTCGTCGCTCCACTTGTGGTAAAGCTAATTACATTTTTATAATTGACAGTATTTAATCTCTGAAAATTCAACAAAGTTCGTGATACTTCTGAACAGAATTTTAAACATTTATATACATGCATATATGCATGTAGAATAATTTAGGGTTAATCTATATGGTGCCCTATATATTGATCAAACTTCATGGATGATGCATCTAAGGATGCACACTACTTGGTTTGCTTCGGATGATGGATCTGACCTACATTTTCCGGATTAATGAATAGGTTATAAGTTTTGATTCAAGTTCATTTCCAAGCAACTATGATATCTATGTTGAACAGACTTGCATGGATGATATTTCTACGGATGAACACTTATGGACTTTCTTTGGATGTTGAATCAAACCTACTATTTCCCGATGAGCTTTCTGTGCAGGAGTTCATTCTAAGGTGGATATGGACCCTATATTCAGCAAATTTGCATAGATGATACATAATAATGATAATAATAATAATAATAATACTTTATTTAAAGAAGGTAGCCCGATTAGTGCAAGCACTATTCTTCCCCGGGGCCTTCTGTAGACAAAAATCAATATACATCCATATACAAATACACACAATTAAATAAATAATCATAAGTTATTTCTACATTGTTTTACAAATATTTTGACTTGATGTTTGAAAGCATTCAGTGTTTGAGACATTTTTATATGCACAGGTAAATTATTCCATAAGATAGCACCAGAGTATTGAAAGGAGTTCTCAAAGAGTTTAAGTTACGAGCTGGTACACACAGGTCTAAATTAGATTCTGATCGAAGATTGCATTGATTATTACACTGGAAGTTAAACATACTATTTAAATAAGTAGGGTGAGAGTTGAACAATGATTTATATAACAAAACATATTTATTTACAATAAGTTGCTCATACACTGTGAGCCAATCTAGTTTCTCAAAGAGAGGTTGTGAGGGCGCATCAGGAAGAGCATCTAAAATACATCTTGCAGCGCGTTTTTGAAGCTTATATACTCTGTCAAGATTTGAGTTAGATGTATTACCCCAAATAGTTAGACAATAATCAATTGAAGGCATAATATATGCATTGTAAAACAGCTTGCGTGTATGAATAGGAAGAAACTTTTTAATTCTACGGAGGGCAGAAATTTTACGTGACAGTGTTTTACAAACATGGTCAATATGTACATTGTATTGTAAAGAATTATCTAAATAAACTCCAAGAATTTTTTCATTTGATACAATATCAAGTTTTTTGTTTGATACAAATAGATTAATTTCATTCTCAGAAAAAATTGATCTCTTTTGATGCGTACCAACTAACATGCATTTGGTTTTTGTAGCATTTAGAACCATTTGATTTTGAGAACACCATTTTTCTATAAAAGCTATATCCGTTGATAATGTATCTACAATAGTTTGACAATCTTTACTTGATGCATGTAAAGTGGCATCATCTGCAAATAATTCTAATTTGGATTTTGTAATACATTAAGGAAGATCATTAATGTAAAATAAAAACAGAAGAGGACCTAGTATAGATCCCTGTGGAACTCCCGCTGTGACTTGCTGATAAGATGAGTGTTTGTTGGACAGATGGACACTTTGAAGTCTCTCACTTAAGTATGATCTGAACCATTGTAAAGTTATTGCATCAAAGTTATAACATTGTAGTTTTTTAAGTAGAATATCATGATTGACAAGGTCAAAAGCTTTACTGAAATCAAGAAAAACAGTACCAACAAGTTTACCTTGGTCCATTTCATTTAACCATTCATCGGTAATTTTTGTAAGGGCTGTTTGGCAAGAATGTAGTTCTCTGAAGCCTGATTGAGAATCTACTATAAGATCAAAATCCGAAAAAAGAGATCGTAAATATTTTGCCACATGTTTTTCAATAATTTTTGATAATGTTGGTAAAATAGAAATAGGCCTATAATTATTTGGATCTAATCTGTTTCCTTTTTTAAAGACTGGGTTAACTTTTGCAAGTTTAAAACTCTCGGGGAAAATACCAGCTATGATACTAGTATTTATAATATGGGTCACAGGTTTATATATTATTTGTGAAGTAAGTTTCAATAGACGTGGCCCGATGATTTACTTATATCTAGTTTATTGAGTAAGGTTAGTACTTCGTCATGATTTATGAGCGGGATAGAAAACTTGTCTGCACCTAATTTAGATTTAACAAAATCTAAAAGATTTGTAAAGTCATTTTCCTCCTTATTTATGCCTGAAAGAAGTTCTTCAGAAATATTTGAAAAATGAGAATTAAACAATTCTACTATTTCTTGTGTATCCTCTGTGATGTAATTATTTTTAGCAAGTGCAGCTGGAATATAATTACGAGATTTAGAAGCTAAACTGTTTAATACATCCCACATTTGTTTTGGATTTTTGTTTAGTTCTATAGCTGTTTTATAATAATTAATCTTGGCGTTTTCAATTAGTGATGTGACTTTATTGTGCCATATTTTGAAATTTTCAAAGTCTTTATTTTTATGGAGGTTATCACGCATGTGTTGAGCTTGCAGAATTTCTTGAGTTAACCATTTAGGTCTTGTGTCATGCTTAAGTCTTTTTGTTTTTACTTTTGCATGTTTATCTAATACAGCATTAAAAAGTGAATAGAATTTGTTGAGTGCTTCATTAGGGTCTGAGAATGATTCCAATGATTGGAAATTTACCTCTTTTAAGTCTGCAAGAAAATTATTTTCATTAAATCGTTTAAAGTCTCTGTATGTTATTTCTGTGTGTTTGAATTTGTTGATGTTATTATTTAATTTTCTCGTAAAACAGACAGGATAATGGTCAGATATCGCAATTGATGGTACTGCAGATTCACATATGTTTTCTGGTAGGGTAGTATAAATATGGTCAATAAGAGTTGATGAGGTGTTTGTTATTCGTGTAGATACATTAATTAGCTGTGTGAAGTCATATTCTTCAAAAGCAGAGGTTCAGTATCTTGGGGGGTCTTTAATCAGGTCGATGTTAAAGTCACCTGTTTAAATAATTTCAGCATCGTCACAGCGGGATGCACAATTTATCTCCCGTGTTAGACTTTCTACCCAGCAGGTGGTGGCAGATGGGGGCCTATATGTGGTACAATAAAAAATTGGTTTTGAGTTTGGAATATTAATTTCAAGCCATATTGATTCAATGTTACCTATTTCAAAATCATTTCTACGTTTGTAATGTAAATTTTTGGAAACATAGACCATTAATCCTCCTCCTGATTTCAATAATCTATCTTTTCTTTCAAAATTAAATCCTTCAATATCTAACACACAGTTGTCTGTTTGCTCATTTAAAAATGTTTCACAGATACCAAAAACATCCATAGAGCGATATCCTGATAAAAGAATTTTAAGTTGGTCAATTTTTGGCATGATGTGACATATATTTAGATTCCCAAATCTAAGACCTTTCTTGACGAGTCCGAAATTGTTTAAATATTTATTTGATTTTTCCTTTTGTGATTGGTCAATATTTGTAGAAATTGTTGAATTAAGAATTTGTTTTGGTGATTTAGTAATGGAGGATGTACATGGTTTCACATGAAATACTTTTTTGACAGGATTTACATTACAGTTACTTTCTGACTGTGAAGGAGACATTAAATTTTTAGCTACATCTGATCCTACTGATTGATCTTTGATATTGCGTGCACTACAGATATAAGAACATTTGCATGATTTTTCACCACATTCGGCACAGAGATTGTTTAAAACACTAAAGGGGTTTGAATTTAAGAGGGTAGATTGTTCGGCATTTTCTTCTTTGCCGAATTCCTAATACGAACAGTGTTTTGCTTTGTGACCTGGTGAGCGGCAGTTCCAGCAGACGATTTTAAATCCGTGCCGACAATTCTGGGAGGAATGGCCAGATTCACCACAGTAGAAACACACATTCATATTTTCAGGTATATTTTGTGTGTCATTTGAACGACGCGTTTTAATTATCCGAACGTGAGCATCATACGCTTTCAGAAGTGTTGATGTTCCCCTGTCGGATAAATGGATCCCATCCTTCCAGAACAGATCCGAGGACTGGAACATATTTCGGAGTGAGATAAAATTTACACTGTATTCCTCACAAACAAATTTGATGATTTCGTTTATTTGGGAAACACTGGTATCTCTTCGTGGTGGTATCTCCGAGATATAAATTTCGGTGCATGGCGATCTCCTTTGGATATCAAGCACAATTTCGGTGAGATCACATTCACTTGTCTCAATATCTCTGTTGCTGGAAGCATCATTTCCACCGGCAAGGATGACGATTGACTGGAATGGTGTTAGATCAATTCCCAGAAGAATCCGTCTAATATCGGACAGCCGAGCCCCTCTGTTTGTACGGACTGCAACATTTTTCAGCAATCCACGGGTACGGATTCGCTGTAGGATCGAGCTTCCTATTATTAGAACAGATTTTCCAGATGGAACATCGGTCGTCGGGTTATGGTTCTTTTTTGGTCTGTTGAAGGTTTTCTGTTCTTTTTGGGCTGGCAAGGTTTCTGTAGAAGTTGAGAGTTCCCTTGTCTCAACTTGAGTACACTGAGTATGTCTTGACACGCCTTGTACATGATTATCCTTAATGTCCCGCGTATCAATGGCTTTAGTTTTTCTAGGTGGTTCCCTTGTTTGAGTAGTTGCATCTACTGTTTGAGTGTTCTTGTTCCGAAGAGAATGCAACTCCCTTTTCAGTCTGGCAACTTCCTCAGAAAGATCAGTAAGAGACTTTGTCAGTTTTTGAATAATTTGATAGCTGTTACAGTTCTAACATGGTCTGCTTTCTATATCTTGCAGTTTAGGGGTGGAGGTATTTTGTGGCTGTAGCATCCCTTCAATTTTACTAACCTCAGTTATTGGCAGGTGAGGAATTTGTCCGATGAACCCTCGTAGCCAGGTGAATCTCTCACTACCTTGAATATGGATTGTCTGCGTTGATTTGTAAAGTGTTGCTGTAACATTGCCATTATCTGATTTATAAATACATCCGTTTTTGAAACCAGTTTTGGTAAACAAAAGTTCACTGTTTAGAGTGGTCACGATGTCTTCAGTCCTATCTTCATCATAGTTCAATGTGATACTTTGTAACGCAAATTTATTACCAAGAAACTATTATACCTATCTTTACCAACTTTGCAGGTATGATGCACAAGCGATGAACATTCTCAAACTTGCTTCAGATGTTGAATTTGAATTACATTTTCTTGTTGAGTCTAATCCCTAGTACATCGTAGCTCTATCAGATCAAAGCTCAAACATGTTGCATCTTGAGATTTAAACTTCTAGAACATGTAGAATGTTGATTAAATAAGGGACTTACTTAAAGACAATATTCGTTTAGGTGAGCTCTGTTAAAAGATCGACAACAGACAAGATGTTAGACTTCAATGCTTAATTGTACAGAATTAGAACATTCTAATTAAAGGCAATATTCGTTGAAGAATCTGATATCCCGGTATACATTTAATATCAATTTACTGTAGATCCCAAATGGTCTGCATGGGGCAAATGGAGACCAGTTGGAACTTGTAACTGTAGGAAAGTAACTCAAAAATACGTCAGATACAGAACATGTCTAAACCGAGGCCTACGTTATTGGGGCAAAAGATGTTACGACAGAAGGAAAACATATACATATAAACGATGTCATCGCTCCCCTTGCGGTAAAGCTTAGTACACACATATATGATTGAAAGCATCGCTTCTCTTAAAACTAAAACAGTAAAGTAACTTTTTTTAGTTCTTATAGTTATGAGCAAATAGCGTTTTTATTCATTTAAAAAACCGAAATCTTGTCAATATGGGATAGCTGGAGCCCCATAGGAATATGTAACTGTTGGAGGCGAACT
This sequence comes from Saccostrea cuccullata, assembly GCF_032062105.1. Lineage (NCBI taxonomy): Eukaryota > Metazoa > Mollusca > Bivalvia > Ostreida > Ostreidae > Saccostrea > Saccostrea cuccullata. The sequence continues at coordinate 10,466 of NW_026929543.1, read as the reverse complement.
CAGAAATAAGTAAGATACAGAACATACCTCAGTGTCTCAACATTCATTTATAAATCATGTTATACTCAGTTGCCGTTGCCCTAAGTGTGATTATTGATGGAAACATTTTCCATTATACAAGAGAAAGAAAGAGTTGATGATTTTAATTTTTTTTCTCAAATAAGACTAAATTCTCAAATTGAACTAAAATGAATACTTTTAAATAACTTGGATTAGTGCACATGATTGCATAACCTTGATCCACACCACCTGATGATCCTTCAATTATATTACATGTGATATGACCTGTCAAAACACAATTTTTTTCCGATATACTTTTATTCCTTCATGAGGCTTTATACTTCCTCACTGGGAATAGGGATGGAACACAATTTTTATTTAATCTGGAATCTACATTTTATATGATTCACATGTATATGACTTAACAGAACCCATCTGTTTCAGTTAAGAACAAATTCTATTACAAATGTATATTCCGATGTGAAGACTTCATACCCTGTTGACGCCTCTCACTCAAATATACATTCTTTTACAATCTAAATAAAATCAGACTTCTTAGATCCGCAGATTCAAATTTACACTACCTGAATATTCTTCGACAAAAGACTTATCATCGTCCTTCTGCTCTTAAAAGGATTTAGAAACTTAAATATTTCCTGTATAATCTCGGGTAAAACTTTGATTTCCGAAAAAGATCCCAATCTAACTTATTGACATTATTAATTGAACAATATATATATATATATATATATATATATATATATATATATATATATATATATATATATATATATATATATATATATAAGATTCTGTTTTTGTTTTAGACCAAGTGGCATTTCCAAAAGATTTTTTTAAATTATGTCACCAAATTTTAACAGGTTTTGAATTATCCTTCTGTGAAAGTATGTGACCCTTCATTAAAAAATTAATCCCTTTTTTCAAAGATGCTTGGTGTTAAGTTTAGTAAAAACTGACATAGAAATTTTGAGAAGTAATTGTTAATGTAAGAAAAAATAGAAGACATGCTCAAAATGACAGGCATCCCAAGACGGAAACGGAACACTGTTCGATCAGGAAGAACTATATAGTCTGGTGCCCTGGCTCACTCTTTCCAAAGCCTAGTGTCGCGGATCATATAAAGCAAAACAAGGACAGGGAACCAGGCTAGAGAACCATTTTCATCCTTTGATTCAAGCAAACTAAAATCACAAATGATTTTTACTTCATGAGGATATTTTATTTTTTCTTTATTTATGCACTTATTCAATTCTTTTTAAAGTAAGGAAATGGTCTGAATGGGGTAAATGGAAACCCTTTGGAAAATGTAGCAACTCATGTGGAAATGGAACTCGGAAGTACGTAAGATACAGAAAATGCTTAAACCCTAAAAAGGTGTTCTGGGTAAAAATGTGCTTTGGCAGAACATCCATGTACAAAAGTGAATCTTGTTATGGAAACGATTGTTGTGAGTACAAGTGTCTTTCATTTGTTTTGTTTTGAAAATTCTCAACATTATTTACGATATTAAATTAAGGAGAAAAAATATAATACATCATACTAGCATGTTAATATCAATCTAAAATATACTGGGAGTATTTCTGTTTAAATATTGCTACAATTTGTCATTTATAATTATAACTAAAGAGGATATTCTTTTTAAAAATCTAAATATTTACATATGATATCAATTCACTGTAGATCCCAAATGGTCTGCATGGGGCAGCTGGAGACCAGTAGGAACTTGTAACTGTAGGAAAGGAACTCAAAAATACGTCAGATATAGGACATGCTTAAATCGAGGACTACGTTATTGGGGCAAAAGATGTTACGGCAGAAGGAAAACATATGCATATAAACGATGTCATCGCTCCCCTTGCGGTAAAGCTTAGTACACATAATTATATTAAGTGAAGCATCGATTTTCTAAAAATTCAACACAGTATTAATAGTAACTTTTTAGTTCTGATAGTTTTGAGCAGAATATATGTTTTGATTCATATTTTAAACAAAATTCAAGAATGGTCAGTATGGGGTAGCTGGGAACCCCGTGGGAATATGTTACTGTAGAAGGCGAACTCCGAAATATTAAGATACAGAACATGCCTCAGTACCTCAAGGCCATTCAACAGAGGCATTAGATTTTAAGACGATGTTCAGCATTCAAATATGAATCTTGTTATAGACGCTGTTGTCCAAAGTGTGAGAAAATATTAATGAAAACATAATTTTTTTCCTTCAATTATATTACATGTATATGTAATATGACTTACTAGTATCAAGAAGACGATTTTAAAGATAATTTTTGATATAAGTTGAATCTCCTCATAAGGCCTTACATTTTCTAACTGGGAAGAGGGAGGGAACACAACTTTATTTATTCTTGAATCAACATAATATATGACTACGAAGCCCCTCTGTTCATATGAAGCAAACTTCTATTTCATGTGAAAAGTATATTACCATGTAAACACTTGATCCCCTGTTGACGCCTCACTCTTCAACAAACGTTCTGGTAAGATATAATTAAAATCAGACTTCTTAGATCTGCATATTGTATACGGTAAATATCTGAGTATGATTTTCATTAAATTTCGTTCTGGAACTAATTTAAACACATTTTACACTACCTGGATATTCTTCCATAAAGTTACGAGGTACCCGAGTAAGCATGCCAAGTATATAGTTTTGATAAGCAATGGTGCCTCTGTCAGAATTGTAAATTTCATGGCCCCTGGATTAAACACGAACCAAATTCAATTGTTGGAAAGTTGTTACATACTCAGGTTACCTAAAAAAAATAGACGACAAACTCTGAAGGACATGTCTCACATAAAAGACGGATAAGAAACACTGTTTGATCAGGGAAAAAATGTTATCGTTTAGCACAATTAAATTAAAATCATAACTGATTTTAACATTACAAGAATGTTTAATTTTTTAAAATCTATGCACTTACTCATTACTTTTCAAAGTAAGGAAATGGTCTGAATGGGGCACGTGGAGTCCTGTTGGAAAATGTAGCGAATCATGTGGAAATGGAACTCGGAAGTACGTAAGATATAGAAAATGCTTAAACCCTAGAGTAGTGTTCGGAGTCAAAATGTGCTTTGGTAGAACATCAATGTACAAAAGTGAAACTTGTTATGGAAAAGATTGTGGTGAGTACAATTTTCTTTCAAATTTTTTAATTGTAAAAATATTAAACATTATTTAAAATGTTGAATAAAAAAGAAAAAATATATCTTATGTTAATATCAGTTTTAATTTTAATTAAATTCAATTTTAATATGGATTTTAAAATAAATTGAACAACTAAAAAAACAATGCAATTGTCATAATAAAGATATGCAATTAAATATGTATTATCTCAGATAAGTGCATATAAAAACATCAAGTATGTATTTAATAAATTTTATTGTGGCGATAATTGGGCACGGCTGTTTATCCAGAGACACAAATTATGAAAAGCTTTTGGTGTCTCTTGCAACACAACAAAACAAAGATTACATAAATTAATATTAAATCTTCAAACTCAGGTTCAAAGTTCATAGATCAAAGGTCAAAGTTCACAAACTCCATCTCGGAAAGTGGTAAAAGCCTTGACCCTGGGAGGTGCAGAGGTCAAGCACTTATCTATGTATATCTAAATCCAAAGTTTACTTTTCAACTTTCATGAGTTACAAGTTTATAATACACAATAACAAGCTGGAAAATTTCTACCGACCCAAGATGATGCTGGGATATTGAAAAAGGAAGTTGCAACCAAAGCGCCCTCAGGTGTTTTTATTAAAAGGGCAATAATCAACTAAAATATTTGACAAAAACTTAAATAAAAGTATTCTCCATGCTAAAGATCTCTCCTAAAATATATATTGTTTGAAGAAAATTCAATTCTTAATTGTCGACGCAAAATTTTTAGGGTTAAATTTGTGTCTAATGTTCCATTTGTGGAACTTGAAAATGTTTCACAATTATATTGTTAAAAAATGTTTAAAATTATACATGTATCAACAACTAAAATCTTAAAGATCTTTCCGTTTATTCTTCAATGTTTATTTAAATCATTTTGATTTAGGACAGAAAGGTATAAAAGGATCTCTTCCTATCCCCAGAATATTGCTTGAACTTGAAAAAGTAAATGCATGTTTTCAATGCTAAAAATATTTACGTAATCATTATTTTGTTTCTGTATTTGGCCGTTTGAATCATTGAAACAATAAAGATGCCATCAGATTAATATATTTCCTTGAAAAGAATCAAAAATAATTTCCTTTACTGTGACTATGATTCTATATATCAGTTTGACCATAGAGTACATGTAGAAAGAATTTTATATTTTAATAAGATGACAGATACAAGACAACAAACACAAAGCAAAAGGCGGAGGCAAGACTACCTTAGATGAAAAGAAGATCGTTTCTTGTTTTTGGCTTAAATGATCTGAATATCATCCTGCTACTGAAATAATTGATTTTAAGCTAAAATTGTTTTAATTTTCTCAATCATTACAATACGTGTATTTTATTCCACAACTTTTAAAGGAAAAGAATGGTCTGATTGGGGCACATGGAGCCCCTTTGGAAAATGTAGCGAATCATGTGGAAATGGAACTCAGAAATATGTTAGATACCGAAAATGCTTAAACCCTAGAAAGGTGTTTTGGGTTAAAATGTGCCTCGGTAGAACATCAATGTACAAAACAGAATCTTGTTACGGGCAGAATTGTAGTACAGGTGAGTATTGGTCGATGTAAAACACGACACATTTTGGATATTCGTAATCTTACCGTAGACTTTTTTGAGAAGCACTGACTTTTACAGTTGACGAATTCTCACACTAGGACAATGTACGGAAGCTCTTTTACGATATAAATATTTTGCTCAGCATTTAATTCAACGAAAATAAAGGGATATTTCAAAACACAGATAAGATGCAATTGTCCTTGAAGAAAACGACAACCATCTAACCCTCAAATCCAGGCCTTCACATGTAAGTGCCCCTTACACCATTATTATGACCACTAGAAAGGTTTCTTTATCCATTATAAATTCTGTACCTCCGTAGATGATACAGGTTTAAATGTCCAAGTAAACAGTCGACTATAAAAGTCAGTGCTTCTCGTAAAAGTCCTGTACGTGGTTAGACAAAAAAATTACACTGAATTTTGATATATTGATTTGAAAACATGCTTAGGAAGTGTAGATATTATTTTGCTTAGTCTTGTTCCTAATGGATATTGTGAAGGATAAAGGGGTTTTAGCCTTTGAATTTAATTATTTTTGCATTATGTTGTTATTGTTATTTTCCCTTCCTAAAAGTAAATTGATATTTATTTGGCTTTAAGAATTTCTTTTTGTTTCTGTTTTGTTTTTGTTTGTTGTTGTTGTTGTTGTTTTTTTTTTTTTTTTTTTTTTTTTTTCTTTTTTTGTTTTGTTTTGTTTTTTCTTTTGCTTTTGACATCAAATTTCGAAAATGAAATTCTGTTCGACACAATGGTCATGGGATTGAAACTGTTTCTTATATTTCTTTAAGAAAAAAAAAGAAGGGAAAATGTTCAAACGTTTTAAGGATTTTCCCACTTAATACTATAAACGTATTACATTTTGCGGTGTATTCTTTTTAGCGCCTTTGGCGAAGAGAAACTTCTGCTAATTCAAATACACGCTAAATATCTTGCCTATTTATAAATAAGTACATTAAAGAATGCGCTAGATCAATTCTCCCCTAACTTGTTCAAAATTCATTTTGCGCCAATAACGTACACGTACGTCAATTATAATACATTTACAGTATACAGTCATCTTTTTCTCAAAATATCTTGAACATGAGAAAAATGAACAAGTTAGGGTTCCAATATTCATTAAAAGTACATGTATTAAATTGTTTTTATTAGATGACAAAGTTCATGGAGGATGGTCTGATTGGGGAAACTGGATCCCATTTGGAAAGTGTAGTAAATCATGTGGTAATGGAACCCAGGTTTATGTGAAATATCGGTCATGCACAAACCCAAGACCGAGAAATGGAGGGAGGAGATGTTCCGGCGGAAACTCCAAGTACGAACGTAAACCCTGTCACGTTCAAAAGTGTACCAAAGGTAGGTTTATTTGAATGAAAATTGAATTCGATAGAGAATTTAAACTAAAAAAAAGTTAATACATGTATTTCAATATTAAAAATATTCAAATAACCATTACTGTGTTTTTGTATTCGGCCGCATGAATCCCCTTAAAAAATTAAAGATACCATCAGAATAATATACCGTCTTGGAAAAAATCAACATTAATTGTCTTTTTTGAGACTCAGATGTTATATATAATATATCTTATGTTATAATATAATATATAATATAATATAATATAATATATTATATATAAGTTTGACCGTAAAGTAGAAAGAAGATTATGTTTTTAAAAAGATGACAGATGCAAGACAACAAACATAAAGAAACAGGCGGAGGCAAGATTCCCTTAGATGAAAAGAAGATCTGTTTTTGGCTTAAATGATCTGAATATCATCCTGCTACTGAAATAATTGTTTTTAAGCTAAAATTGCTTTATTTTTCTTAATCATTGCAATATATGTATTTTTCCATAACTTTTAAAGAAGAATGGTCAGGATGGGGCAAATGGAGCCCCTTTGGAAAATGTAGCGAATCATGTGGAAATGGAACTCAGAAATATGTTAGATACCGAAAATGCTTAAACCCTAGAAAGGTTTTCTGGGTTAAAATGTGCCTCGGTAGAACATCAATGTACAAAGCTGAATCTTGTTACGGGCAGAATTGTAGTACAGGTAAGTATTGGTCGATTTGAAACATGTCAAAATTTGAATAATCATAAATCCTCTTGTAAGAGGTTTTACAAGAAAATTACTCTGGATTTTAATGATAATGATTTAAAAACATGCTTAGGAAGTGTAGATAATGTTATATTCCCAATGGATGTTGTGAGGTTTAAGAAAAGTTGGATGAGCTAGGAATAGCAGTTAAAGAAAAATCAGGGAATGTCATAGGACAGTCAGTGACAAAGACAGCGAGTGTAGGAGAATGTCAGGGAAAGACAGATAATGTCAGTACATGTAGCTGACATTGAAATGTCAAGGGATTTGTTTGAATCTTAACGGTAAAATCATTACGTGCAGTAGAGGAATTCGAAATGAAATCGTGTTTATGTCAAAACAGAATTACAAGTTATATATATAAGCAACAAATACTCATAATAGCGACGTTTGAACACAACTTCAAAATCCTAAATAGGAAACATTATTTTGTCGATTGGTTACAATTTTTGACTTCAGTTAATTTCTCCATATATTTCTATTGTTATTTATCATCGTTAAATTGAACCTCAGTATGTTTCAATTTATTATCATACCCCCCGCTTGAAAAGTGGGAGGGTATACTGTAATCGGTATGTCCGTCTAGCTGTCTGTACGTCCGTCTGTCTGTTACGCTCTGAGGTATTCATCACTTATGCGCAACACCTTTTATATCACTGAATAAAATTTAATGAAACATTCACAGAATCTTTATTACATATTGCCATTGTGCACCTCCTATTTTATTTTTTTATCCGAGACATATTTTGGGTTTCCCTGCCACAGCAAAACACATGACTTTGTCATCAGTTATAACCATATGGGAGGCGGGGGTATCATTTAGTGAGCTCATTGCTAACAGTACCTCTAGTTCGGCAGCTTCTATTATTTTTTTTATCAAACTAAATTGATTCCGATCATGATTTATTTATATGTAGCTGTTGATGGAGGATGGTCAGCATGGGGTAGCTGGAAACCATCGTCAAAATGTAGCGAATCTTGTGGAAATGGAACCCTGACATACGTAAAATATAGATCATGCACGAACCCAAGTCCTGAAAATGGTGGCAAGAAATGCTATGGAAGAAGTTCCAATTACAGCTATGGATTTTGTTTTGGCTTTCTATGTGAAAGAGGTATACAATTTAAAAAATACATTTCAAGATCAAGACTATAAATCATTTCTGCAGCTTTTAACAAAAATTTTCTTGAAGGTCTCGTTATATCAAAGTACTCGTATAAAATTTGTACATGTATGCAGCAAAAGCTATCAAATGTTTAATTATGATACTTAAGGGAACTTTGCCAGTTAACTTATCGATGTGAAACATTTATTCATTTTTTAAGTCATGAGCTGCGTTCAAGAAAATGTTTGTAGCTCTACGTAGTAGCTTGATATATTAACCTTTAACTAATTCTATAAGTAAAGTATACCTTTTCAAAGAAATCTTTCTTTATCAACTTCTGATGAAAAGCTCTTGTATAAATATCACCTGATTTTTTTTTTATTGTTCTTACAAAAAAAAAAATGCAAATTTAATGTGGCATTTTGATGTAGCCTTCCACTTATTATACCCCCCGCTTGAAAAGTGGGAGGGTATATAGTAATCGGGATTTCCGTCCGTCCGTCCGTCCGTCTGTCCGTCCGTATGTTACGCTTTGGGGTACCAATCTCTTATCCGCAACTCCTCTTATACCATTGAGTAAAATTTAATGATACTTTCACAGAATGTTTGTTATATAGTGCCATTGTGCACCTCCTATTTCACTTTTTTATTGGACACATATTTCGGGTTCACCAAAGCAAAAAATAGACATTGCCTCTTCAATCGGTCCAGAATTATTCGAATCGTCCGTTTTGGTTCCTTGTTTACAATTTCAAAATGGTGTTGGTAAAACGAGAGGGCAAACACGGCCGGGGCAAATTAAAAGCCGCAGCAGTTTGAGATATTTCAAATATCTTCGGTAAAACTCCACCATTTTATCTGAAATTATCAGATTATGTTTCTTCAGGGTTCTTTTGGGTTCTTCTGTTCCAATTTTTTATTTGCCCCGGCCTGGGTTTGTTTTCCCATTTGGTCCCATTTTACCAACACTCTTCAAAATGGCTTCCGTGTCACGATGTGTCGAAGGTGATCACACTGCAGCATTTCTTTTAGCCCTTCAGTCCATAGTGTTCTACACCACATTTAACACGGTGAAGCTTGTTATTATGTTTACTAATTTTATTTGATAGTGACGTCGGCGTTCAAAGGGTGAATACTGTGTTCGAAGATGATCACACAGTGACAACAGTTTTGTACACTAGCATTTAGCCTATCAGTCCCCACATTTAACACGGCGAAGATTGTTTTTCTGTTAACTAATTTTATTTGATAGTGAAGGCAGCTTTCAATGGCAGCATTTATCAGTCCTCACCAGATCTGGTACAATCACTAGATTTAGCTACGTAGCTTGATTTACCTAAATAGCTTTATTTAGCTACCATATCAATTTATTTCTATAAAAAAGCATTTTTTAGGGTGTGCAGAAAATATCATTGTGATGCAACTTTGAACTCATCTTAAAACAAGTCATGAAAAAATCTCTCTTGGAAAAATGTATCAGGTCCAGGGCCGATGATATATACACGACCGTCGTGCGCACTATTTGGAAAGTCTATTTACACGACCGTCGTGCAAATAGCTGAGATATATACACAACCATCGTGCACATAGGTGTAAGTAAAAATCTATTTACACGACCATCTTACATATAGCTATTGGACATTACCCGGGATATGTACACGACTGCATTTATACTTGTTTACATGTGTAAACAATCGTATGACATAAATAGACGAATTTCACATTCCTTAGAGTTATCTCCCGTTGTCATTGTAACGCTCATTTTCCCCACTTAGTCCTTAATATGTAAGTTACCTGTTTTTTACCGGTAATCTTCAAACGATATCGGTGTGTGATAAGTTAAAAAAAATATGCCTAAGTGAGTTGATATTTGCTTATAAATAATATCATAACTATCAAATCAATAACAATAATTATTCTGTATAGTTTTTGTGAAAAGAGATAAAATATTTAAAATGTGATACTTTGTCATCCTGATCCCGACTGAATTTCAAAAACTTTGCATGTTTATTGAAATTATAATTTTACAACTCTTTTTTCATTTTTTTTTAAAGTAAATCAACTTTCAAGTTTTAAAGAGTTAATTAAATTTGGTGTAAAACAAATTAGAAAATAAATTAAAATTGCAAAAAAAAAATTTCACTTTTAAACACTTTTATTTAAGGAATGAATTAAATAGCAACCCAAATTATACTGTATAACCTGAGTTGGGGCAGTTTGCGCTATCTAATCCGCAAAGAAGTTTTATAAAGAAAAGTGTAAGGTTGGAGCAGTATAATTTGGTTGCTATTTAATTAATTCCTCATAATTTAATTTTTAATCATTAAGTATATAAAACAAGACAATATCTCTCTGGGAAAGTGGTGCTGTTTGGGAAAAATTTTGGTACTGAATTTTTGAACCTACAACCCCCCACCCCCACCCGAAAAATTTTCGTGTTTGGGCAAGACAATAGACATTTCCTTTTTTTTGCTTGTCAAGTTTTTTTTGGAGGTCTAAAAAAAAATTTGTAACACT
>NW_026929542.1:0-39653 GCF_032062105.1 Saccostrea cuccullata | reverse complement strand
ATTGTTAACATTTTGGTTTCAGTAATTAATTAATAAAAAAAATTGTAGCTAAAAAGCTATAAATATAAGGCCTTTGGCCCTGTGGGTCCCTTATTTGACAATTTTTACAATATATTGTTGCAGATTATTAACATTTTGGTCTCAGTAATTAATAACAAAAAATTGTAGTCAAAGAACTATAGATGAAAGGCCTTGGGCCCTGTGAGTCCCTTATTTGAGGGGCTAGACTTTCTTTTAATCAAATGGAAGATCTTGTATTTCTAAACAACATTACTTCTGTATGTCTACTTCTGCATGTCTTAACAAAATATTTACCGGTAAGACAATATAAGACAGAATTTTTTCAAATTTTACTAGATTTTTAAAAGCATATTTTTCGAGCCCAAGCCAGTTGTAGCGCATGGTCTTAAAAGATGTATAAATTCTAAATTCTATTATCTCCCTGCACTGAAAATCCTTATTTGATATCTCAAGTCCTTTAGGAGGAGACTCCAGGACAAACCCATTCTCTGAAAAAACAGGAAAGTGTCCTTATCTCAGAACTGGATCTGACATCATCAAAAAACTATAAAAAAAAAAAAAAAACTCTCAAGATCAATTAAATCGCTTTTACATCTAAAAATTTGATGTTAATAGCAAGGATGATTATTTTCCTTTGCAATTTGCATGTTATGACTGATTGTTTGTATTCAATATATATTGAAATTGAGGTTTATGATTTTTTGTACAAAATTTGATAGTGGCTCAAAAAATTCAATGTTAAACGATGCTCTGTTTTACTGGTTTGAACAAACCTAATCGAAAAAAAGCATATTAACGGCTCTATTTTACAAGAAAAAGATTTCGAGTTTGTAAAAAAAAAATTATCTGACTTCAAAACCTGAACCGATTGGTTAAACAGTTTCAAAACGCGATCTGAGTTTCAACAAGAAAAATTAAAAATTTTTCAATAGTTATGATATTTTTAATTGTGAAACAGATATTTTTTTTCTTCACAACCTGATAAGAGTGTTGAGCCAAAAGGATTGTAACTCGCAGGAGCACCAGCGACACGTGCTTGCAGTTATACTTGCCTGTATCATATCTAGAAAAAAAGTGAGTCTCTTGAAATCGGATAAGCTGCACATCCTTGATGTTTCCAACATATAGATTTAAGACAAAATAGCCGAAAGTTGTACATATCAGGTGTCAATTTCATTTGATTATATGCAAATTAATGTGAAAATGATAAGACAAAAAGGATAATCATAATTTTCCAAAAAAATAATAATAATGCTTATTACCAGTCTTTGTAAATAGCTATGCACTTTGAAGCATAAAATAGAATATTCTTGTGTGATTCTTTTGGTTGTCGTATCCATTCAAATTTTTTGGAAGCACTGCATGGTCGCCAGATAATTTTACTGTACTGTGTACTGAAAATGTTGAGAAAATCTGGCAACAATTAAGACTAACAAATGTAGCTGAGACAGTTAATATTTTTCTGTGTCTGATATGATGGTTACCATCACGGCATCATGGTAACTGTAGTACGTTGATATTTTTTTTACTTCTGCCTGTAAGGATGTTGATAAATACACGTGATCAAGGATTGTTGCTCCTTCTGTTGTATTAAAATCAACCATTTGTTTTAAGCCTTGATTGGTCATAAATCTTTGAATAGATCCTGCAGATCTGGCATCTTCATTGAAGTCTCCAAGACAAACACAGAACTTACTTTGTGATTTGCAGTAAGAGATCACCTTTTCGAATTGTAATAAGAACTGGTAAACATCTATAGAGATTGGGCGATAGACAGTTACAACTACTATATCTTGTAAAACACACTTCACACATATGCCCTCTACATTCTTTACAGGAAGCGAACAAACAGTTTTTTCCTGTCCAGTTTCTTTGATGTAAACTGCAACACCTCCACCTTTTGATGCACGCAGCTGTGACACTTGAGCATTGCTTTCATCATATACATCTCCTCTTGTTGCTTGGTGAAAATGGAAACCGTTTAATTTAAATAAACTAACATTTTGTCCTGATCTCAACCAAGTCTCTGTCAAGCAAATGATATCTGCATTCCTACAGCGAATATCATTTTTCAGATCTTCAAAATGTTTATTGAGACTCTGAATGTTATGTAGATACATTGTAATGCCTTGATTTGATGCATCGAAGTTTGGTAGTATCAGTTTTGGCATTCCTTGCAAAGCTGATTTGACTTCTGGGTCAGCGTATATCTTTTTCTGTAATGACTCAATGTCGTTTGTTTCGATAAATAATCCTTGTTTTGACGTAACTCGGCTCAATGCAACGTATCCTTGACCAGGAGAAAATGTCCGATCTAAATTTACTACAACCTTGTCAACTGTCATGCCTTGTACTTTGTGAGCTGTGCACGCCCAAGACAATCGTAATGGAAACTGATATCGAACAACATTTTTTGTTTTCTGTTCTAGTATCTCCTCTTGAACTCTTTCAACCAGAACAATATTTCCATTTCTTGTTTTATTTCCGGATTTTATCCCAACATTGATGTTGTCAAATACTACTCCTACTGCAACAACAGTGTTAATGCCATGTATTTGACCATATACAAAATGTGTTATATGTCCCATAACTCCATTCACTAGTCCGTCTTCTACATTGCAGTTTCTTGTAAGCATGACTCTTGCTCCAACTCCCATTAACAAACTGCTAGAAAGATTGTCTGTTCTCGCTCTTGTTAATGGCTTGCTTCTTAAGATTAGCTTGCCTGATGATCTGTCTTTGGTAAAGTCTTGCGCATTAATCTCAACAATGTCCTCACAGGTTCCTCTGAGCATTGTCAAGTTATAGGCATTGACTTCATCATTTGTTGCGTAGACATGAAGCACATCATCTGGTCCTTCCCTTACACATTCTTTCAAGATAGAATTTGTTTCATATTCCAGTGGTTCTTTTACTTCTCTACAACGAAGTGAATTCAATGCTTTTGCAAATGGGATGTCTTCACGTTGCCGCATAATTTCAGATAACTCCACCACTTTGAAAAAGTCAAGCCAATGATCAACAGGGTAAACAGCATTTTCTTTATACAGCCTTTCATCTTTTCGCTGTTTTACTGGAGGAAGCTGGTAGAAATCTCCAACAGCTATCACAGAAACTCCTCCAAATGGCTCCCTGCATTTTTTAATTTGTACAAGTCTTTCATGAACATAGTACAATAATCTTTTGTAAACCATTGAAACTTCATCAATAACCAGAATTTGCAGGTCTCCAAGTTGCACTCTCATTTCACTAAGACTCTGTTCTTTTAATGGTTCATACGGCAAAGACATATGTTTGGGCAGTGAAAATAAATGATGGATAGTATTTCCCCCAATATTGAAAGCAGCTGTTCCGGTAAAAGCAGCAAGTAGTACTGATACACTGTCAGGAGATGTCAAGTTTTTTCCAAGTATTCGGGATGCCTCAAAATGTATGGCTTTAATCAGATGACTTTTGCCTGTTCCTGCTCCACCAGTTATAAATATGTAAAGGGCGTCAGTTTTTTCTCCAAAATGTTTTTTCAAACACCACTCTCGAACTAAGTAAAATACCTTTGTCTGAGTCTCGTTTAAATTTCGTAGGATTTGTAAGGACTCCTCCTTTGCCTGTGTATTCTGTTCTACTTTGAAAAGAACATCACAATTCTTTTCCGTTTGCAAGTCCGGCAAATCTTCTGTCACATTTTGATCCAAACTTCTATTTTTTTCATGAAAACATTCCTCTCTCATTACTTCTGTCTCAGGACAAAGGTTTGCCCATGCATCCTCTGGTTCTCCGATGTTTTCGAAAGTCTCTTGTGCCTCTGCAATTAGTTCTTCATTTTTAGCATAACGCAATCGGTTTGTGTCAACAATTGATTTGACTGATTGCACACTCTTCTTTCCAGTGATTCGCACATGCCCATTTTCATAAAATGTTTCATAGAGATCAAATCCTGGAGGTTTTAATTGAGGCTCTGACCAGTACGGCAAGAACAATTGAAGCAGGCTTTGGTAATACTTTTCTGACATTTTTTCTGCACTGAATCTAGGGTATCTTATTACAGCTGGCTTTGTGCGTGTTCTTCTTTGGATAAATCCCTTATTATTTTGGAGTTCAAAAACATTTTCGTTTAAACTCTTTGGAACCTGTGATTTAGCAAGTACTCGGAATTCTGAGCAAAACTCAGCTAAACACATATTCCGAAACAAAGGTTTATTTGGTAGATTTGCATACCTTTCTACTATATTTGTCATCCAAATGTCATCTTCATCGTCGTCATTCTCATCATGTTCATCGTCCCCCTTACAACGTTTTCTTTTCAGCTGTGACAATGGTTTCGTCAGTCGAGTAAGATTTTCACCTACAGGTACAAACACTACTTTTCTCGAACATTCTTTCATCTTCAAATTGCATACACGATATACAGCTTCCTGTGCGCTCACTTCTCTATGATTTAAATAGGCAGAACCAATTTTCTTTAAAGTTGTTCGTGCACTTTCATTCCCTTCTTCTGCCTCTATTTTGGTTTGTTTCAACACCATTCCCATTTCTCTCTCAGACTTTGAAATGTACGAAATTATGTAGACAATGCAGCTAAATGGATCCAAAACAAATTGAATATCCATATTGGCATCCCAGCATTTCAAAAGACATGGATTATACTGATTGATCCAGAGCTCGCATGGATTTCTTTCTAGAAGAACTGTTCTCTTCTTTGGTAATCTTTTGTGTGCATCCTCATACTGCTCTTGTGTCAAACCCAGATGGTCAAAAATCTCTTCTGTAGTGTGTGATTCATTTGATTCATCTTGCACCTCATTCCAAACTCTCAGTAATATTTCCTTAGAAATTGAACGTTCATGTTTCAAATCAGTAGTTTCTGCAGCATTCTCCAAGCTCTCTTCCTCAACAGGAGAATTTATGAATGTACATACAGAAGGTGGTCTTGGAAAGTTGAATCTACAATCTGTGCCCTTCTTTCTGCATGACTTCGAGTGTTTTCTGCTGTGCTGCTGTACTGCCAAGACAATATTCCTTAGTTCCAAATCTTCATTTTGAGAAGGCACTGCACAACTAATATATTTGTCAATAAAACTACATACGGCTTCCTCTCCGTCTTCATCAAGTTTTGGAGCATTTTCTATCCAATATAAGCAGTGCATGTGAGGAGACCCTCTCTGCTGGAATTCGACTCTTTGGAAAAAATCTGATACTTTCCCAATTGGCTCTAATGGTGAAAGTATGACTTCTGTCTGGAAAACATGAAATCTGTGTTCGAACATTCTAGCAACTGTTACAGGATTGCTTCTCAGCACCTCATTCTTTTCAGACCAATCCATCAAACAAGAATCTCTGCTATCACATTGCTGTCTCAATATTGTGGCAACTGCATCATTCCATCTATGCTCCGCGGCAGAAAATGAGCAAAACCAAGTAGGTATTCCTAATTGCCGAAGCATAGCAAAAAGATCCTTTTGCGCTGCTGACCAGTATGCTGGCGTTCCACGTATAGGCTGCATGAATCGCAAAGCCTCATCATTTTTCATCAACTTCGAAAGTACTTCAGGATTTTGTACCATATCTGATGTCACAAACTGGTCACTTCCTATTCTCCTGACTGATTTTCTAATTGATATTTGTGTCTTCTCTATAACCTGGTTTAAATCAGACAAGAACTGACTGAAAAAAATATAACTATTGTCTTTAGCAAATCTTCCGTCAGTATTCATCAGACGGTTGTTGAAGTATCTTGACATTGTTATTCGTTTTTCTCTATTGTCATTCCACGAAAATCGTCCACTTGGAAAAAGGTATGGAAATGTTTTAGCCTCATTTCCTTCTTCCTGTAACATTCTTACCGGATTATTTCCTTCTCCTGGAGCAATATCATAAATTTCATCAAAGTAATGGTCAAGGACCTCCTGAGCGATATCAACAGGTTGTAAACAAGTATCTGTTGCAATTTGCTGTTGCTGATCATCATCATCTGATAACAAATTATCACTTTCTGACATTTCCTGCAAATCGTTAAAATTTCCTTTCCAGTTTGTATCTATAGCTACGTCTTCATACCACTGATTGTTTCGTTTTAAAAAATCTAATGCATTAAATATGTGCTTTGGATCAACAAACTGGTATTCGATGTACCCCTTATAATTCAACTTTCTCTTCAGTTTTACTCTAAGCAGAAGATCTTCTCCAGGTTTCATTGGCAAACTTGTAACTTTCTTCAGATCTGATGGTACACATACAACTGGCCCGTGGATATTTTTCTGACCACCATGAGGAAGAGCCATAACTTTCATAAAAGGTATGTGTATTGCAATTAAGTGTTTCTCAAGGCTGTTTAATTCTTTCAATTCCTCTGGAATATCTTCAAGGGTCATTTTGTTAAATGCTGCTTCTGCTGGAAGAGAACCCCTCATGATTTTCCTGTGACACGTAAAACAAATCCATAACTTTGACTTAACGCAGTTCTCCGTACATGACTCCGAGCACTGGTGAAAATACTTTTCCTGAATGCACATTTCTGCAATATTTGCTGCCTCCTCATTCTTTGCATATGTTTCTCGTTCGCATCTTTGAACTTGGTTTTGAAAAAAGAGACGATCACAGCAACAGCAAGAATAATCTATGCCCTGCATAACGCTTCCTTTAAACACTCTCACCACCTCTTCCTGATTTTCAAGTCTAGCTCGTTGAGCAATTCTCCTACTTTTAACCCTTGTCTTTTTTTGCATTTTTGTTATCACACTGGAATTGTATTGTTTTTTACTGGAAGCTTTTCGTTTTGATCTGAAACATTGATCACTTTTATAATTCTCAGCTGCAACATGAAGTTTTCTCTCCCGGAAGTTTTCATTTTCTTTGTATCTCTTTTTGCTTGAAGTATTTACAAGATTTCTGTGCATTTCATCTGTTTTGTACTTTTGTCTGCTTTTTGCTTTTACACCTTCTCTGTGTTCAACGTTACTTTTATATTTTTGAATACTTCTCATTTTCACATCTTCCCTATGTTCCTCATTTACTGCATACCTCTCAATACTTCTCTTTTTGACACCATCTCTATGTTCTTTATCTAGTGCATATTTTTCAACACTTCTCTTTTTCACATCTTCCCTATGATCATCATTTCTTGCATACTTGTCAATACTTCTCTGTTTGACATCTTCCCTGTGATCATTATTTGTTAAATACCTTTCAATACTTCTCTTTTTAGCTTTTTTGTGGTACTCAGAATCATTGAAATACTTTGTTTTGCTAACTAGTTTTACATTAGCTTGAAATTCTGCATCATTGAAGTACCTTTGAAAGGCCGATTTCAGTTTCTTCTCTCTAAATTGTACATCTTCCTGGTACCTTTTCCTCAAAGACTGTCTTCGTTTCTCTGATGTACTTATTTTTTGTTCTTTTGATGTAGCTTGCCTGCTCTCCTGCATACGTTTTCGGTTTCGGTACCGCTTTTGATATTCCTGAGGAATTTTATCCTGTTCCGTTTGTTGTAAGTTTAATTCCTCTCCATTTACAGAAAGAACTACATTGTAATGGTTTTGTTGGTAGTGGTTCAGATAAATTGCACCAGTTCTACTTTGCCTACAAGAATCCACTTCTTTAACTGAAAACCTTAACCAACTCCCTCCTGAGTATGTATATAAATCAATGTTCAGCAAATGAGCTGTTGCAAATATTTCCATCTCAGTAGCCCATGTACCTTCTTGTGACATTTGAGTAGAGGACATATGACTTTCAACAGATTGTATACCATCTTTTAGGAATGGTTTAAATAATTCTTTGTTTCCCATCATATGTTCACAGACAGCTTTGCGCATTATATTGTGGAAATCTTCTGAGTTTGTAAGACTGAATGAAACAGCTCTAAAAAAGCAGTTTCCATCCCCTAAAGTTTCTTTCTGAAACCTAGGTTCTTTGATATTAGTCCTTTGACCCTGGACCTCAACAGCATTTCTTCTGCTAATGAAGGGAATGTTCAACTCCTGACAAATGTGTTTTTTCATATCATTAGTCAGAGGGATAAAACTATACTGTAATTGTTCATGACCAACAAAGATCACATCATCATTCCTATCACAGGATTCAACAGTAGTTTCCACCAAAAGCTCTGAACGTTTAGTCAAATTACTTGTATCCTCTTCCTCCTCTAGCAGAGTACTGACATTTGCAATGAAATTCATTTTGCAGGTTACGCCACTCAAATTACACTCAACACCCTCAGAATATCCCATTGAAATAGCAAGACCTTGAAGATATGAATAAACTTCATTGACATTTTGAAATAAAATCCTTGTACTCTTTCCAGTCACACTTAACATTCCATCAGAAGATCTAGAATGGGAATCAAAAGCAAAAAAGCCAATTTCTGTTGATCCTATTAGCATAGTATTTCCACCAAAGCATACAAAACAGCCATCAGTGTCAGTAAGTGCAACATGAAGTGCTTTGTCTAGTGGTAATGCATTAAACTCTGCATAGTTTAAGCAATCATTTGCCATAATAACACTTGCAACTGACTCATTTGCAAGGAATTGGTATGACCGATTAAAGCATTCAAAGAGTTGTGGTAATTCCTCAACAAGCAAATACCTGTTACTGATTGACGAACTCCTTTGCAAATATGTATACAATTCATCACCTGTCATTAAAATCCTATCCATATCCATTGTTGTCCAGATCGTAGCATTTTTAAGTTTGTGATAAGCTAATCCTGCTAAACAATTAGCAACACATTGTGTCCCAGCATTCTCTTCAAATATTGGGTGAGCTTGATGAAATGAACCCTGGATGGAGTCATAAATGTCATAGTTACCTCTCTTCCATGATTTCTGCCAACACGGATCATTTCCTTCATTCAAATTCTCTTCACCACAATTCTCTGAAATTGTATGTTTCTCATTGTTCTCATTCTCATTTCTATTTGTTTTTCTTTCAGATTCTATATTGTATTCGTTCATATTTCTCTTTGATATTCGTTGAGTTTTCGTTTTAGTATCCGTTAAAGTGCCCTCATCTTTTGATATCCTACTGGTCTCCTCCTCCCTGGAGGTATCCAGCTGCGCCTGACCTGCTGGACCAGACATATGCCCAATGTCCGATCCAGGTGCCCTCGGTGGAGCACAAACCCACGCTGGGGAGTCAGGGGACGGTGCCTTGTCCTCGTTGCGGACAAACAGACGACTTCTCCGAGGAGATGGCAACCTCGGGGCAGGTGAATGCATTCTCACACAAGGTGAGGCCTGCATCCTGGCCAGGGGTTTTTCCTCTTTAGGTGGAAACCCCATGGAACCAAGCCCCGGAAAATTACCGGGAGGAGCTAAGACAGCTCCATCCTCTGACCTGCCAGGTACAGAGAACTCTGACTTCTCTCTCTCCTGTCTCTTTCTGGCTTTGTCACGCTCACGCCGTTGCCTATTACTAATAGCCTTTTTTCTCTTTGGCATCTAAAAAAAACAAAACCTTTTTCTTAATTTTGAGCATTCTTATCAGTGATTATTTTAGCATCAATTCTCACTCTAAGTTAAACAAGAGGCCCAAGGGCCTTGAATTGCTCTTCTGATAAACTCTATAATCTAATACTTCTATTAATATGGAAGCTCTAACTCTAAATATTCTAAGACCCAAGATGCATCAACTGACAAAGTTTGATGATTATTAGCCAGTTAGGACTGAAGATATTTCAATATAATTATAAAATACATGTACCATAAGTAGGTCACCGCAACATTCTTTTTAATTGAAATTTTCTGAGGACTTATAAATTAATTAATGGACAAAGGTTAATGATTCTAAGGAAATAAAATCCCAAGGTATTCAAATGTAGGTCATCATGACCTACTTTTTAGTTGACATTCTTCGAAAAACCTAAGATCCATCAACTGACAAAGTTTGATGATTCTAAGCCAGTAAGTACCTAAAATACTTAAATCCTAAGATACTTAAATAATAGGGGTGGAACGATACGCTTACCCCCACGATGTGATCATATCACGGTATTCAGTTCATGGAACCATATATATCACGATACATGAGATATTGGGTTATATCCCTCTTCTGATAAATTATACAATCTTTCCTAAGACCTAAGATTCAACAACTGACAAAGTTTGATGATTCTAAGCCAGTTAGGGCTAAAGATATTTAAATGTAACTATAAAAATACTATAAGTAGGTCATGGTGACCTACTTTTTGATTGAAATTTTCTGAGGACACAAGGTGTATAATTGACAAAGATTGAAGATTCTAAGCCAAAAGTACTTGAGATATTCAAAAGTGGGTCACAGTGACCTACTTATTGGTCAACATTCTCCGAAAACCCAAGGTGCATCAACTGACAAAGTTTGACAATTCTAAGCCAATAATTACCCTAGAATACTTAAGTATAGTCATTAATATCACAAGTTGGTCACCGTGACCTATTGTTTTAACATCATTCTGCGAGAACCCAAGATGCATCAAATAACAAAGTATGGTGATTGTAAACCAATAAGTACCCGAAATACCTAAATATGGCCATAAAATGTCAAAAGTAGGTCACCGTGACCCAAGATGCATCTACTGAAAAAGTTTTATGATTCTAAGCCAATCAGTACCTGAGATATTCAAAAGTAGGTCACCGTGACCTACTTTTTCATCAACATGCTTCGAAAACCTAAGATGCATCAAATGTCAAAGTTTGATGATTCTAAACCAAATAGTATCTGAGATACATAAAACTATCCCTAAAATGTCAAAAAGTAGGTCACCATGACCTACTTTTTGGTCGACATTCTCCGAAAACCCAAGATGCATCTACTGACAAAGTTTTATGATTCTAAGCCAATCAGTACCTGAGATATTCAAAAGTAGGTCACCCTGACCTACTTTTTCATCAACATGCTTCGAAAACCTAAGATGCATCAAATGTCAAAATTTGATGATTCTAAACCAAATAGTACTTGAGATACATAAAACTATCCTTAAAATGTCAAAAAGTAGGTCACCATGACCTACTTTTTGGTCGACATTCTCCGAAAACCCAAGATGCATCTACTGAAAAAGTTTTATGATTCTAAGCCAATCAGTACCTGAGATATTCAAAAGTAGGTCACCGTGACCTACTTTTTCATCAACATGCTTCGAAAACCTAAGATGCATCAAATGTCAAAGTTTGATGATTCTAAACCAAATAGTATCTGAGATACATAAAACTATCCCTAAAATGTCAAAAAGTAGGTCACCATGACCTACTTTTTGGTCGACATTATCCGAAAACCCAAGATGCATCTACTGACAAAGTTTTATGATTCTAAGCCAATCAGTACCTGAGATATTCAAAAGTAGGTCACCCTGACCTACTTTTTCATCAACATGCTTCGAAAACCTAAGATGCATCAAATGTCAAAATTTGATGATTCTAAACAAAATAGTACTTGAGATACATAAAACTATCCTTAAAATGTCAAAAAGTAGGTCACGATGACCTACTTTTTGGTCGACATTCTCCGAAAACCCAAGATGCATCTACTGAAAAAGTTTTATGATTCTAAGCCAATCAGTACCTGAGATATTCAAAAGTAGGTCACCGTGACCTACTTTTTTGTCAACATCCTTCGAAAACCTAAGATGCATCAAATGTCAAAGTTTGATGATTCTTAACCAAATAGTATCTGAGATACATAAAACTTTCCCTAAAATGTCAAAAAGTAGGTCACCATGACCTACTTTTTGGTCGACATTCTCCGAAAACCCAAGATTCATCAACTGACAAATTTTGATGATTCTAAGCCAATAAGTACCCGAGATACTTAAATCTAGCCATAAAATATCAAAAGTAGGTCACAGTGACCTACTTTTTGGTCACAATTTTCTGAAGACCAAAGATGCATCAACTGACAAAATTTGATGATCATAGGTCTTATAGTATTCAAAATATGCCTTTTAAACAATTTGAAAACAAAGGCCCCAAGATGCATCAATTTAAAGATTTGGTGATTCTAAACCTCTCGGTGTCTGAAATAATGGGATTAATTGTGTTAGAAAAGATTAGCCATAAAATTCAAAAGGTAGATCATGATGACCTACTTTTAAGTTGTTGTTTGTGGACCTCCTTTGCCCCAGGGTCATGCCTTGAACAATTTTCTATCTTCAACATATCCTGATCCTTGTATGCAAGTTTGGTGAAAATCTGCCTAGTGGTTCTGGAGAAGAAGATTTTTTAGCAACCAGTACTTTTGGTTTTGTTTTCCTGATTATCTCCCCTTGTTTAAGGGTCCCAACCCTTATTTTAGTATAGAGGGTAGCCCTTGGGCCAAGGATACCCTGTGACATATTTGATACTGATTGGCCAAGGGGTTCTTGAGTTGTGGCCCATATTCTAAAAAATTAACGCACACCGCACAAATGGCCATAGCATTAGCTTTTTGAGCCTTTGGCTCAGAAGAGCTAAAAATCAATTTGTACAGGTCACTGACATTAATATCCGTCTGATATTATATAGGAGTACCTCTTTCTAACTGCAAAATGCGCCAGTGTGTGGATTTATCAGCTGTGTTAACTACGGAATGAGTTTTTCATGTTTTTGGTAATGCCGAACATGCATATGTAACATGAACTG
Organism: Saccostrea cuccullata; assembly: GCF_032062105.1. Classification (NCBI taxonomy): domain Eukaryota; kingdom Metazoa; phylum Mollusca; class Bivalvia; order Ostreida; family Ostreidae; genus Saccostrea; species Saccostrea cuccullata. The sequence continues at coordinate 27,042 of NW_026929542.1, read as the reverse complement.
TAATTTGTTGTTTGGAATAGCGACTCTGTGAAGCAGCCAATCAAATGACCCATGCATATTTAATTATATATGACGATTTTTCGGCGAGTTTGCCCATGGGTAAGTAAAGACCAGATCACCCCTGGGTTTCCGACAATGAAGATGCATCAACTTACAAGATTTGATGATCCTAGTCTTTATAATAAGCAAAATATCAATGTTTTCATATATAAAGTACAATTTTTGGTCAACTTTGAAGTTACCTTGAGACTACGCCCTTTGCCCCAGGGTAATTTCCAGTGCAAATTTTAATCTTCAACATATCCTGATCGTTGTATGCTAGTTTGAGGAAAATTCGCCTGGTGGTTCTTGGTGTTTAATTTACCAAACAGTACTTTTGGTTCTATTTTCCCGATTACCCTTTGTTTAAGGGTCCCAACCCTGGTTTTAGTATAAATGGTAGCCCTTGGGCCAAGGATACCCTGTGGCAAATTTGGCAGTGATTGGCCAAGGGGTTCTTGAGTTATTGCTCATATTCTAAAAAGTTTACGGACACCACACAAATTGCCATAGCATTAGCTCTCTGAGCCTTTGGCTCAAAAGACCTAAAAATGACAAAAGGCCCATGGGCCACATCGCTCACCTGAGCACTGTGGCTAGGAAGAAAGCAGAAATCGGTTAACTATTGAAAAGTTTAAACCAAAAAGTGGTCCTAACCAAACCTTAAAGGGCCTGGGGAGAGGGTATCATTTGAACAAACTTTAACTTATACTATGTAAAGACACTTGCATATTTCTTTGACTGCCTGTTGCTTTGTTGTCCTTTACATCTGAACTTACATTGTCGCCCCCCCCCCCCCTCTCTCCCCTTCCAAACTGAAATATGACAAATCATGGCTTTGTAAAGAATTTTCCTATATATTTCTTTGTAAAACTTTGATTGGCCATTGAGGCCCCCCGCCCTACACCCAGGGGTCATGATTTAAACAAACTTGAATTTACACTAACTGAGGATGCTTCCCTATAAGTTTCCACTTTCCTGAAGAAGATTTTTAAAACATACCACCTAAGTTTCATTATCTCCCCTTGAATAAGGGCATTGCCACTATTCCATCTCAAAGTCCATAAAACAATACAAAATAAGAGCAGAGAAACATGGACCCCCAAAAATCATAGGTGGGTTCAGGTGCCATGGAGGAGTGAGCATCCCCTGCCGACCTGTCACACCCACCGTGTGCTCCTTGTCATGATCGGGAAATAACGGAAACAAGATGTGTTTGTGAAACACTATGCGCCTAGCGGCAACAAAGTTCAAAAAATCTATTTTTAGCATATTGGTCACAGTCAAGGTCACAAAGTCATTGACCGTGGTGTCATTTGAAAGAACTTAATCAGTGGAGTATGCATCCCAAATATGAAGTCCCTATCTCCTATGGTTTAAAAGTTGTGGCCAAAAGTGTAAAAAGCTATTTTTAGCATATAGGTCACAGTCAAGGTCATTGACCATGGTGTCATTTGAAAGAATTTAATCAGTGGAGTATGCATCCCAAATATGAAGTTCCTATCTCCTACGGTTCAAAAGTTATGGCAAAAAGTGTAAAAAGCTATTTTTAGAATATAGGTCACAGTCAAGGTCACAAGGTCATTGACCATGGTGTCATTTGAAAGAATTTAATCAGTGGAGTATGCATCCCAAACTCCTATGGTTCAAAAGTTATGGCAAAAAGTGTAAAAAGCTATTTTTAGCATATAGGTCACAGTCAAGGTCACAAGTTCATTGACCTTGTTGTCAACTGAAAGGGCTTTATTAGTGGAGTATGCATACCAAATATGAAGTCCCTATCTCCTATGGTTAAAAAGTTATGACAAACAGTGGAAAAAGCTATTTTTAGCATATAGGTCACAGTCAAGGTCACAAGGTCATTGACCTTGATGTCATTTGAAAGGACTTTATTAGTGGAGTATGCATACCAAATATGAAGTCTTTATCTCTTATTGTTCAAAAGTTATGGCCAAGGTTAAAGTTGACAACAGACAAACAGACAAACAGACAAACAGACAAACAGATAAACAGACAAACAGACAGGACAAAAACAATATACGCCCGGGATCTATCGATCCGGGCGCATAAAAATCCGTCGTCAATTCAGTGTATAAATAATGGACTATTAGGTATGAAAAACGTCAGTCAGCATTTGACTCAGTGATAAATTGTATTTGCTGACAAGGTCATTGCATCGACCATAGAACTTATGAAATGATGACTTTAAACGAGACTGTTGATATTCTTGTTTCATCAACTTGCTTGTCAATAATTTACCTCATTTTAGAAATTGTTCATATGTAGAGCATGCTCTTGTGTATCGAATCAACTGAGATATATATACTCCGTATGCAAGTGATGAAGGTATATAATTGCTGCATAAGTAAGGGAAGTTGAGGATAGAAAAGTTAAAAGTCATCACGTTTATCATATGGCTTGGTTGTTAGATTACCATTAGAGTCTTTTTCAAGTAAAATATCTAAGTATGAAACAGAAGTGTCAAACTCTGTGGTATCTTTTATCTCAAGCTCACCAGGATATATCGTATCGACGTAGGAATGGAAATTACCATTAACAAACTTAAATCCCCTTCACCCAAGGATACTTTGTGTCAAGTTTGGTCGAAATTGGCCCAGTGATTCTTGAGAAGATGAAAATGTGAAAAGTTTACAATGACAACAACAACAATGGCAGACAACGGACAAATTTTGATCAGAAAAGGTCACTTGAGCCTTCGGCTCAGGTGAGCTAAAACCCTGTCTAATTTGACATGCACTAGAAACATGGTTCAAGGTCACTGCACACCCACATATTCCAAAATTATGAATTCAATAGCCCCTGGGTCAGGGGTTCTGGTGTTAGGGTGGGGCTCTATTGATTATTTAGTGAAAATGCATTAATTCTTTAAAAATCTTCCTCTTTGATCCTGGATATAAAACAAACTTTAAGTATACAGTTATGATGAGCAAGGGTTCTTCTATCAAAATTGTTAATTTTATGGCCCCTAGGTTGGGGGTTTTGATGTTAGAGTGGGGCTCTAATGATTACATAGTTAAAATGCATGAATTCTATGAAAATCTTTTCCTTTGCTCATGGGTATTATGTCAATGATCTAAGTATATTAAGATTTATGATGAAGAAAGGTGCATCTAGCAGAATGGTCAATTTCATACCCATATATACATATAAATGCATTTTCTCTTTGTTACTCTAACCTATGTCTGGGTATTAAGTAACTGTAGTAAGCATGGTAAGTGTATAATTATGAGAAGCAATGGTGCCTCTTTTAAAATTGTGAATTTCATAGCCTCTGATTTAAAACACAAACCAAATTCAATTGTTGGAAAGTTGTAACCTGATACTCAGGTGACCTATAAGGCCCCAGGGCCTCTTGTTCAGAATACAATCTATTATTATTTACATAAGAAAATTTCTGCTTTCTTTTTAAGGAGGCTAGTGGGTCAACTAATTAATTTCTAATTAACCACCAGATTTAACTCAAATTTTGGGATATGATATCTTAAGCTGTCAACTATCATTTTATAGCGAAGAAAAATTTCATAAATTTTAGCTTTAAAATTTGATCATTTTATTATTATCTTTATATGGAGCTCTTCTTCTAATGGAGATCAAAATAGTCTAAAAATGAATACGACTACCCAGCCTCTTTAAATTTAAAAATTTACAGTTTATGTTTTGCATGATGTATTTCCTTTAGTTTTTTTCTTTTTTTTATGATTTTTGATATTCAATTTATACTGTGATATATAAAATAAACATATAATATATCTACACACAAGCAATGTAAAATTAGAAATTAAAACAAGATACCCATGGGCCACATCACTCACCTGAGAAACTTTGGCCATGCTGTTCTTTAATAGATTCCCCCCCCCCCTTTGTAATACCAATTGTGACCACGCCTTACCCCATGGGTCATGACTTGGATAATTTAAAATCTATATTATTCCAGGATCCTTCCACTTAAGTTTCAATGTAAAACTTGGGTCTCCCATTATGGCCCGCCCTACCCCCCGGGGGTCATTAGTTGAACAATTTAGAATCTACTCTATTTCAGGATGCTTCCACATAAGTTTCAGCTTTTCTGGCCCAGTGGTTCTTGAGAAGAAGATTTTTGAATTATTTTCCTACCTATTTCTATGTAAAACTTGGATTCCCTATTGTGGCCCCACCCTATCCCCACGGGCCATGATTAGAACAATTTAGAATCTACACTACCCCAGGATGCAAAGGTTTCAGTATTTCTAGCCCAGTGCTTTTTGAAAAGAAGATCTTTAAAGTTTTTTCCTATATATTTCTATGTAAAACTTGGAACCCTTTTTGTGGCCCCGCCCTACTCAAGGGGTCATGATTTGAATAATTAAGAATCTACACTACCCAAGGATGCTTCCACCTAATTTCCAGCTTTTCTGGCCCATTGGTTCTTGAGAAGATGTTTTAAATGACCCCACCATATTTTTGTATTTTCTTGATTATCTCCCCTTGGGTAGGGACTTGGCCCTTGACTTTTATAATTTACATTCCCCTTTACCTGTGTATGCTTTGTAATAAGTTTGATTAAAATTTGCCCAGTGGTTCTTGAGAAGAAGTCGAAAATGTGAAAAGTTTACAGTCGGAGGGACGGACAGCAAGACAGTCAGAGGGACGGACAATGGGTGATCAGAAAAGCTCACTTGAGCTTTCAGCTCAGGTGAGCTAATTATTACAGAAATCATACAACCTTCATTTTAGGCACAGATAAATCTAATGTATGAGTTGACCTCAGTTTTGTAAACGAGTTCTCCTTGTGTACAACTTAGTGCATGTTTGACTTGATTCATATTAAAAGACATATAGAACTGAACACGTTACACCCCGATTGGTCGTCTCTCAAGATTGTCAAATGAATATCACACTTTTGTTTGGTGATAGTTTTTTTTTTATTTTTACTTCAAACATAAAGTGCCCCTTTGATATCTGGATTACAATGCCCATTTCAGACAAGAGTCAAGATCTAACAGAAACACATTAAGTCACGATTTTATGCATTACATATTATTTAGTAGGCTGATAATTTATCAGGAATAATTCAGCACATAGTCGTCATACTTACTCACCTGCCTTACCACATGTATACTGTATACAGGGAAATTTTCACCCCTCTCGTTCTGGCCTCATATGGGCAAATGTAAAACAAGGCGAATTTAAATAATACAATATAATTTCTTAAAACAAAACAAAGACTGGGCAAATATAAAACGAAAAGCAAAATTGTTCGCTAGTATGAAGAACAAAAATAACACTGGGCGAAAATAATCCTGTATAGTGTATACAGTATTTAATGCATTGTCTAAGCCGTCTAATATATAGACTTTCAAATGGGTGTCATATTAAATCTAAATATCAAAATGGCACTTCAAGTTTTCATTTGGGCACTCTCTGATAGGTCTTTGAAATAAACATTTACTTAAACAGGTCCAGGAAAATCACAATATTTATCTCTAAAGCTTAATTTACCTATATAGCTTTATTCACCTATATAATAATTAATTTAGCTTTATTTAGCTCTTTTGGAATAAGTTTCTGTTTTATGAAAAGCAGACAAAAAGTCGCATTTAAATTATGGCCGTAGCCGATATATTTTTTAAAAGGTTTAATAAAAACAACCAAGGGCATAGATAGTAAAAACATAGCCTCTTTTAAACACTTTTTAGCCAAAAATGCATCTCAATTGTTTGGATAACAGTAACTGGAAGTGCCATGAGGCCTGACTAAGTGTGATTGCCTTGCATTGTGCTCAATTACTACCAATCTATTATCTTGTTGACCAAAACTGCTTTTCATTGTTAAAGTAGCTGCTTACTCACTGATTAACTATTATACATAGCCCTAAAATTTTTAGATGTTTGATTGCAATTGCACAAAAGGAGAAACATTTTTATAAGTGGGTTTTTGGTGAATTGTTTTCAGTCCATTTCAAAAATGAAAACTAATATTGCCTCATTATGCAACTTTTTGCCTGCTTTTCATAAAACAGAAATTTACTCTGAAATAGCTAAATAAAGCTATATTATCATGATTATATAGGAAAATAAAGCTATATAGGCAGATTTAGCTATGTAACTAAATATAGTGATTTTCCTGGACCTGTTTAATAGATTAAAAACTTGAGTATTTCATTTTGGACTTTATATTTCAAGAAATTAGCGCTGACTTTTATTTATGTCCAATTGTAACCAGTATCACCCGTTACGGATTGCCCCAAAGGAATCTAGTAGTTCCCACTGAACTTAAAAATAGAAAAAATCAATCTGGCTACATTGACCAGCATCCTTAAACTGATGGGTATTTTACCTTTGTTACTTGATTAAATAGTCCTGTAACAGAGTTACAATTGAACATAGGTAAAAGCAAGGACCTTTATAGTAAAGAGCAATTTAGAGGTCCCAGTTAAAAGGCAGCACTAATTTGTAGCATGCAAAGAAAGACAACTCTTCGAAAAAATAATTCACATTGCTCAACACAAATAAGCACCGGTTCAGAGATACTGTACTTAAATACACAACTGTTTACATATTGAACAAATGAATGCACAACTTGATTGCCTAGAAAGATTTTATATGCAACAATAATTCTTGGGATTCAAGATGGCGACTACATTTACCCTCTAGGTTAAATGTAAACTTACACTGCGCTTTGAACAGTACCGATCGATCAACGGCTTTTCTCAGTAAAGTTTACTCCTTGTGTTGCTCAGATTTCTACACAATCCAAATCCTGTAACTTTGACCACGTTACTCGTCTTACTAATCTTTGCAAATCTATCTTCTTGAATCAAGTTGATCTTCTGCGTCTTCAAAAGCACCTTTATTAAATAACTCGTACGAAAAAAATTCCATTAGGCCCTATTAACCCGAGCGATAATATTTCGTATAGAAGTTTAACAATTGTTATAAAGCCAAAATCTGGCGTGTTTTTAAAAAGTTAAGAAAACGAAAATTAAACTATATTTAAAATTGTTTATAATTACTTTATATAAAGGTGAAAGTGGACTTTTTTTAAACACTGCAACATTTTCTCTGTTGGGTTGCCCGAGTCAAAAAATATTTTAATTTATTGTGGATTACGTGTTTAGGAAGCTGGAACTCTAGATCTTAATAGATCTAAAAGAAGAACAACGCAAATGCCACAGTTTGTTTCCACGAGTGTTTCAACGAAATAATCACACTTTACTTATCAAGTACATTGGGCCATCTGTTTTTTTTTTTTTTGTTCACTATCTCTCTCCTTATACTCTGCCACCTAACGTTGTTAGGTCACCCGTTAGGGCTTTAGGTAATAGTTAGGGCACCTGTAAGGGGTTAGGCTCAATTATTTTTGCACCTGTGAGGCCGTTAAACTCCATAATTAGAGCATCCGTTTAGGACATTAGACTTGTCTTCAAGTATTATGTATAGGGCCCCACACCAATGATAATTGCAAAACACATCGTTTAGGGTATCTGTTAAGCACCATAATTAAGACACTGCCTCCAAGATTGAGGTACAGTACTAACAGGTTCATGGTTAGGACCTTTATGCAAACAAAAACTCTATTTCTCTTCTATTTATAGCAATAAAATATTTACATGTAAAAACAAAAAAAAAAAAAACAAAAAACATTACAACACAGTTTCAGTTAAGAGATCTTCATGCAACCCCCTAATGCTTGTCATCAAATGAAAAGTCTTGTGACTGTGAAGATTTTTTATTCAAAAATTCTGAAATTTCTTTACGTTATTGGGATATACTGAATAGAAACGTTTAGGGGGCTAGTCTTTAAATCCTTCATAGGACCGTCTTGTCAAAATTTAAATGTGAATATTCGTAGTCGAACATTTACGGAACATATTTTCTTCAATATTGTTTTTGAACATTTTTCCATTTTGGGGATATAAACCTTAAAAATTTAAATTTATTAGCCCTTTTGGTCTCTTATTATGTAAAATATGACCCCAATGTAATAATATACATGTACAGTGGATCTTAAGATATCCGGACGCCATATATATCCGGATGCTTCAGAATCCGGAAGATTTTTCATTAGAACGGAATTTTTTAAAGTTCGTTAGTCTTGTTTAAGGTAGTCCGATCGCCAGGTTTATAAAACAAGCAGTTAAGTAATCAAAAATACACATAAAATTATCTCTGAATCCACAAAATTTATCCACAGTATTTCTTTAAATTTAAATATTAAAGTTAATCATATATAGGGAAATTGCAAGCAACGAGTAAGTTTTCCGTTCGATTTTTTGATAAGATATGATTTTGACTATGATCTTTGTTAGATCATAATGAAATCAAGACTTCTCTCCTTTGATTAAATTCTTTTACTTCCTATAAAATCATTAAATACATGTATTTATGGATGAAAGTCTTTTGGTCCCTAACGACCCCTTATTTTAGGGGTCAGACCCTTTCTTCATATCAAATGATAAGGTTTCTCATTTCAAATATTGTTTTTTTTCAACAACTATCCAGAAATTTCTTTTCGTTTTCGAGCTATATGTATAATAGAAAAATTAAGGGGCCAGCCATTTGCATTCTTAATGGGACATTTTTGAATATTGAGTATATAGAATGGTTGTATAATGTTTAAAAGACAATTCTGAGCATATTTTGTTCAATACTGCTCATCAAAATAGTTCCCGTTTTGGAGATTAAAGGATTCCAAGATTAAGCATTTTGTCCCCTAATGGCTCTAATTACGTAACAAATTATCAAAATTTTACAATGCATTGATGAAGATTGTTATGATAAACATTTTTGCTTCAGTTATTTATAACAAAAAAAAAAGATAAATAAAAGGTTACAGATGCAAGTCTTTTGGCCCCTCTTTGCCCTTTTTTTGAGGGATCACACCCCTTTTCTTCATATCAAATGAAAGAAAACCTAATTCTGCACAACTTTTAAAATACATCTTTTAACAAATTATTTACAGGTACAAAGATATCAAAGAAAACGTGTCAAATTTTGCGACATATTTGCGAGCCTCTTTTTTAAGCCCAGGTGAGCTTCAACGCCTTTCGCGCTGGAAAGATATAGACTCAAAAAAGCAATTCTACAAACCTTCCTCTATCTTCACTGAAAATTTCAAGTCAATATCTTTATTCGTTTTGGAGTGATTGCCAGGACAAGCCGACCCTCTGAAAATCAGTAAATCGTTCATATCTCACGACCGGAAGTGACGACGTACATATAAAAAATTTCCAATAAGGTTCAAATGAATATCTATCAGATCTGAAAGTTTCGTGAAAATCGACCAAGCCGTTTCCGAGAACTCGCGTGCACAAAATCGGTAAGAAAAAAAATAATAATAATAATAATAGGGAAAAAGAAACCGAACGAAAACAATAAGGTCTTCCGTTGGAGACGGAAGACCTTAATAATAATAGGGAAAAAGAAACCAAACGAAAACAATAAGGTCTTCCGTTGGAAACGGAAGACCTTAACTAGTGCTAATTGTAACGGGGACCGTTACAGATGTTCCCCAAACGCTCCCCAACTCTCTTTTTGTGCCATATTACCTGTAAGCTTCATTAAATAAGACAAACTCTATGTTTTTGAAACTTTAACATTTACCTGGAAGTGTACGAAGTTCATTCAAATTTTAGCATTGCATGCGTGCGCATGCGAATGCCTGTGCGTAATGACCATATCATTTTGTCTACACAATCCATATATTTTAATAAACTAAAAATTAAAGTATTTAATCCAAAAGTAATAAAAATACGCTCATTCAAGTGTATTTTTTATTTTGTTCATTTCACGTGCACGCACGTGCATACATGAGCACGGTGACCATACCTTCTTGTAGAAGATCATTACATCTATCTATGTTCTAAATCCCACCCCATATGGTTGAAAACAAAGGGCGTTATACCTGTTAAAAGTTTCAGCCAATTAGATTGCAGCGCACGTACACGCACGTGCGCATGTGCATGGTGACCATACCTTTCTTGTAGTAGTCCATTATATCTATCTATGTTCCAAATCCCATCCTGTTTGGTTGGAAACCAAGGGAGTAATAGCTGTTTAAAGTTTCAGCCAATCAGATTGCAGCGCACGTACATGCATGTGTATCCATGTGCATGGTGACCATACCTTCTTGTAGTAGTGCATAATATCTATCTATATTTCAAATCCCATCGTCTTTGGTTGAAATCCAAATGAGTTATAGCTATTTAAATTTAAGCCAATCAGATTGCAGCGCACGTGCATGCACGTGTTTTAATGATAATTGCTATATATCATATTGTAGGATATCCTAATGCATGGCTATAATCAAAATTTCAAAGCATTTCGTCAAAAGACAAAAAAGATATTGAGATTTTTGTTTCAGCCAATCAGAGTGCAGCGCACGTGCATGCGCGTGAGATCTTGCTATTTTGACCATGTCATATTGTCTATACTTCTAATGTATCCTTATATTATGAGTTCTAAAGCATTTCATCAAAAATTAAAAAAAGTTACATCTATATCAATTAAATCGTTCATTTATCATGTTGCACGTGCGCGCTCTTGCAAGCACGTGCGCGCAAAATGACCTTCGTTCCGCAAATCAACATTACATGTCTACTGACCCTAAAAACATTTCACCTTAGTCTGATGTGTAGTTTACAAGATCACTCGCGGACAAAATTTTCCCAGGAAGAAAAATAAGAATAACTAGATGCGTTCTTGTTGCTGGTGCAACAAGTAGGTCTTCCGACCGACTTCTCTTTAGCGTTCTATGCTGCGTCATCCCATGGAATAGATTTCATAATGTATTTTCTTCGTCTACGTTGATTAACAGTAGTTTCTCAACACAGATCGTGATTGTTCCAATTATTTCACAAAATATCTCCAAATATAGCTTTTAAAAATCGGCAAAATCTTCCACACATGTTATAAAAGAGTGAAAAGTACTTTGCAACTGAAAAAAGACAAAAACCAAGAAAAAATTTGGGGAACGCCCCGACCGGGATTCGAACCCCCGACAGTAAGACAAAGTTTGGTTCGGTCATATCGTTGCAATAAACGCACGCATGAAAAAAATGAAAACATATATAGATGTCTTTGAAGACGCTCTATACACCCTGTAAATCCGAAAGGAAAATATTGAAAAACAAAAAAGTTGAAAAATGAGACTTTTAGAATTCACTTCCGTTTGCGACCGGAAGTAGGAACGACAAAAAATAAAGGACGTTCGGCACATCTACATGTGATGCTCTTTCATGTCCATGAGTTTCAATGTCATATCTTTAGCCGTTTTTGAGAAAATTAGGTGACAAAAATCCATTTAAAAAATACAAATTTCCCCAAAAATCGCGAACGGAAGCGAATTTTGAAAAAATGAAAAACACGTCTGGAGATATTAACCTGATGCATCTGTCCTGTAAAAATCTTTGAAATCCGTACATTCACAGCTGAGATATCGCCCTAACTATGAAAAAAGAATAATAATAATAGGAAACCGACGAATAACAATAAGGTCTTCCGAAGGAAGTCGGAAGACCTTAATAATAATAAACTAGAGGAGATCTCGTTGCAAGCAACGAGTAGGTCTTCCGTATGATTATTGATACGATCATAAAACAACTTAAAATGAAAAAAAATTCATATCAATTCCTCTAAATACGTGAGAACACATTTAAGAGTGAAATCTGTAAATTTCAGGCAACTTCCGGTTTTTAAAATTCACTTCCCGTGTGACCGGAAGTACTAAAAATGACCTTTAACTCCTCTCTGAGTGTAAAGGAATCATCCCTGATAATTTCAATGAAAAATGCTCATTTTTTGGACTACTTCCGGTTTGGAAAAAATAACTTCCGGTGGACATAATAATACTCGAGACACTCTATTTGCCTATATAAGAAACATTTAAAAAAGAAAAAAATAAAATTTTGCATATTTTTAAACTACTTCCGGTGGACAACGGACGTGACGGCAACAAAAACTTTATACAAAATTCAAGAGAGACTGTCACAATCTATCATCCCTGAAAGTTTCAAGACTCAATATCAAACCGTTTTTGAGAACACTTCCGGACAAAATGACACTTTAAAAAAAGAAAATTGGCCGTATCTCGCGACCGGAAGTGACGACGGCAAAATAAAAAAAAACGCCCTAAGTTCATATGATTTGCCATGATTGCTGAAAGTTTCATAAAGATCTGTCGAGGCGTTCTCGAGAAATCGCCTGCACAAAATCGGTAAGAAAAAAAATAATAATAATAATAATAGTGGAAAAGAAACAAACGAATCAGTAGAAGGTCTTCCGTTGGAGACGGAAGACCTTAAAAACAGAGTAAAAACAATATGTTCCCCAACTTCGTTTGGGGAACATAATAAGAAACAGAGTAAAAACAATATGTTCCCCAACTTCGTTTGGGGAACATAATTACAGAGGCCCAGGAACGACAAAATTCCGTTGATAGTAATCCTCTGCATATTTTGGTTCATTTTTACGACCTCAAATCAATCTTAGATATCGATTTTATTAGATATCGATTTTAAGAAATTGTTATCACTAAATCTCACGTCATATAGCTTATTATGACGTCATATCATATAGGCAAGTAGAATATTTGGTTGTAACCTTAACCTACCTGCGTGTCTTGACATGTAGCTGGATTATCTACAACTCTCATGTAGTTTATCATGAAGTTGTAAGCTTGTAGCCTTAGGCGCCATCTCTCGATACGTGCAGGCGGTCTTTGATCTTGGGTTGTTAAAGATCGTTTATAGTGGTTTATGATCTGTTACCAGAGTAAACTTTTATCCACATATGAAAAGATGGAAATGCTCGCAGCTCCACACGATAGCTAAGGCTTCTTTTTCTGTTTGTGAATATCTTTGTTCAACATCTGTTAGTGACATACTTGTATAGGCAATTATTTTTCCCTCCTGAGAAAGGATTGCTCTTAGTCCTACCGGGTTAGCATCAACTAGTAATTCCGTATATTTCTTTGGGTCATACAGACTGTAATATGCCATAACTGTGTCACTCGTCAAAGAGTCTTTTAGTTTTTCGAAAGCGTTTTGCTGGTCAGTTCCCCATTGCTTATCAAATTCAATAACTTGAAAGTTGTTGCATTATGCTCAGGGGACCTTTTGTTTATAATGTCTAATTCCTCTTACTTTTTCTGTTCGGCTTCTTCCTTTTCCTAAAATAGACAGGAATGCGGCGATGTGGTTGAACTGTTGGTTTTATAGTTCAATCAACATGGATTTATACATTGACATCCTTAATTTTTCCTATTCCTTGAAACCTGTCTGCAAATTTGTCGCATATTTCATTGACATCTGTAGACAGACGGCAAATTGTATGAATGATTCCTAGCCCTTCAGCACTTTCATATTCTAAAAGTGTTCCATACTGACCTTTCGCCACGTACATTCTTCCATTTGTTATTTTGGGTTTGCTTGTAACCCTTCCAACGAAGTATCCAAGCGCATCCAGGTCCCTAGTAGATCCATAAGCAAAGAGCCTTTGCTTAGTTTTGATCTAAGTTTCAGCAATGAAAATACACCTTTATCAATTATGTTGAAACTGAAGCATTTGAAACATTTTGCCATTCAAAAATACGTTCGATTTTGGTTTTTTGGTTACCTTTATGTCTCACCAGTGTCACCACTGCTTCCATCATAATCCTGAATTTGTTTCACATGTTGACGTTTGTTTCGAATTCCCTTTGATTTGCACACAACAGCAAAGTGATTTTTCTTATAACACTTATTGCAAGTCTGTCATTGTGCAAGCTACTTTGTTTTGTGCGGATAAGTTCCACCACAATAATAGCATTCTGAATGTGATTTACTATGCTTTATCGGTTCTGCGTATGCCTTGGTTTTCCTTTGAGTGGCTTTGCGTCCAAATTTCTTGTCCTGAATTCTTTTATACATTAATGCTATTGTTGCTTTCAATTCCCGACACTTGTTTCTCGGATAATTCCAGCGTTCTAGCTGTTTCCAAGAGCTTGTTGAGCTCATAACCCTACTTAAAGCTCTCCCTTAATTAACTTTGACGAAGTGCAACTTTGAATTATTTGCGATTTGATTTCACTCTCTGACGTGTGTGATAGGTATCCAGAGACTCTCCTTGGTTTTGCTTTGTTTGGCGGAAAACGTAGCTTTCGTATGTCTTTGTTGATTTTCGGTTCAAAGTAGTTTTTCAGAACTAGCTTGGCTTGATCCTAGTTTTCGTCATTTCCCGTGTCTGCCAGGGTATCAAAGATATCATATACGTCTTATCCTGCATAATGTAGTAAAGGTGCACATCTTCTCTTGTTGTCTGTTATTTTCATTTCAACAAAGAGATTTTCTAGGCGCTGTACCAATTTTCTCCACCCTGTTCCTACATCTCCTTCACTGTGAACGGCAAATTTTGGAAAAACAGATAGTGATTCTGCCATTTTTTTAAAATCCAAAGTGGTTACTTTTCTTAGAATTTAATAAGGCTAGCGTGTGTCCATTAAATCTTTTGCATCCTCGTCGTCATTGCAAAATTGCTTATTGAGAAGCAAAACATAACACATGTGGTTGGTTCTAATACTACATTTATTCTGACTAAAGTTTTCACATAGAGTGAAATTTTCCCATGCTCTCCAATTTATAAAAATAATATAAACAATACTGGCTTTAACTTCAGAAACATTAACTTACTGTAAGAACTTTATGGTTAACTGTCAGTTTCAGTTACAGATAATCATTTCAGTATGAATGTTTTCAATGGACATTATAGTGCACAGTGTACAGAGTATGGTGTGATGTAGAATACTGTGGACAGACAAGAGCCAGAATACTCTGTACAATAAGTAAACTATAGAAATGTGAAAACATTATTGAGTTTCTTGATTTTTTGAAGAACACTAGGGAAAGAACCCACAACAATTTTCCAATTTCATTTTCTAAAACTTTTATGTAACATTAGATACTTTGACGTCATGTGGATTTCTTCCTTCCGTGCAAAGACTCTCATGACGTCAAAGTTAATGTTATCAAGCAAAACAAATAACGTTAAAAATATTTATTATATGCCTAATGTGTATCACTAAAATTTAACTGTTGATTTGAAGCTATCACGTGATGTCGTAATCCGACTTTCCGGATCACCACACTGTTTTCTGAATCCATATCACTATTCTCTTTAACTGATGACGCAGTACGCAGAAACATGACGTTAATTTTCTTGAATTTACTTGAATTTTTTTCATTGAAAAGTCCCTTGCTTTTATGCTTTGTTTTATGGAAAGATGTTATACAATTGATCTTTAAAGTTTTTTCTCGCTATATTTTCCTAGTTGGGAGGGGGGTATAATAAATTTATCATTATAACAGTAACTTGATCCGAAGAGCTGTATCGCGTCTCGTTGACAGGCGCGGATCATCAGATCAAACTCGACGCTAGCGTCACGTTAGATCTGATGAACTGCGCCTGTCAACGAGACGTAATAAGTTACTGTTATTATACTATATATATATATATATATATATATATATATATATATATATATATATATATATATATATATATATATATATATACCTGAAGTAGGACTATATTATCCAGAAAGCGCTTGTGTTAACTAAAATTTGCAAACTGTAATTTCATTGTACATGTATTTTCATTTTTAAGTTTATAGACACCTAGGGAAAAATTACAGTAAATAAGACATGTTCCGGCTTAAAGTGTAATAGCAACTTGAAAAATACCTCTACCGTAGTCTTTGCTCGTGTCAAAGTGTCAAAAAGTAGAAATTATTAAAAGGTAAATTATCAGTCCATTGACAAATGGCATTTCATGGGGATTAATGTCTGTACCTTCATTACCTAACATTTCTTATGTACTTTACAAGCGCTCCTGAAAATATATAAATTCCTTAGTGAAAAAAATCGATATCAAATAACAATTATTTTCACTTACCATTCAAGCATGGGTAACAATTTTCTTCTTTGGATTGTTTCTCTTCGAAAACCTCTGTAAAGAACATTAATATTTCTATTTTAACCAACTAAATAAGAAAAAGCGGTTAACGAACGGTGAGCGAAAGGAAAGAGGGGAAAGTAGAACGTTTCAGGGTCTGTAGGATGAACATACCCGACAGGAAATTATCAAAGTATAGTTTAATATTTAGAATATGATTAAAATATAAATTTGGAGTACAAATATAAATATATTTTTTAGAAAATCTCTTTTTTGAAATATCACTCCGAATTCACCATGGATAAGACATCATTTTAATGCATCGGACAAACGATATTTAGACCGAAAATATGCCATACCTTTAACACAGTTTTTTTTAAAATGATTAATAAGGATATACCTTAATCTTTTACGTAAAAATAAACCTCAAATTAAAATTAATTGACAATACCTTTACACAAACGTGGAAAGATTCAAGAAGCTTCATTTTGCCTAAGAAAGGCTTTAAAGTATCAAAGTTTACGATAAACTTTTTCAAAGTATCAAAGTTTACGATAAACTTTTTCTAAGTATCAAAGTTTTCGATAAAATTTTTCAATGTGTCAAATCTTTCTCTAAAGTTTTTCAAAGTGTCAAAGTTTTCGATAAAGTTTTTCAAAGTGTCAAAGTTTTTCGCCAATTTTTTTCAAAGTGTCAAAGTTTTTGATTAAGTTTTTCAAAGTGTCAAAGTTTTTGATAAAGTTTTCCAAAGTTTTCGATAAAGTTTTTTGGAGTGTAAAAGTTTTCGATAAAGTTTTTCAAAGTATCAAAGTTTTCGGATAAGTTTTTTCAAAGTGTCAATGTTTTCTTAAAGATTTTTAAAGTATCAAAGTTTTCAATAAAGTTTTTTAAAGTATCAAAGATTTCGATAAACTTTTTCAAAGTATCAAAGTTTACGATAAAGTTTTTCAAAGTGTCAAAGCTTTCGCCAAAGTTTTTCAAAGTGTCAAAGTTTTTGCAAAAGTTTTGCAAAGTGTCAAAGTTTTCGTCAAAGTTTTTACAGTATTAAAGTTTTTCAAAGTGTCAAAGTTTTCGTCAAAGTTTTTCAAAGTGTCAAAATTTTCGCCAAAGTTTTTCACTGTCAAAGTTTTCGCCAAAGTTTTTCAAAGTGTCAAAGTTTTTGTCAAAGTTTTTCAAAGTGTCAAAGTTTTCGTCAAAGTTTTTCAAAGTGTCAAAGTTATCACTATAGTAAATCAAAGTTTTCAAAGTGTCAAAATTATCATTATAGTTAAGTATAGTATTTTTTGTTAGGGTTGTACATTTTGTACTGAATCGAAATGCCTAGCTGTTTGTTTTGTTTGTTTGGTTAGTTTATTTCTTTGATACATTTGAAAATACACGTAAATTCATTCAAAGACATGAAACATTAAAGTATATCTAATATAATATTGCGAATTTAATCGTGAATGAATGAATAGACGTGCACACGATGATAGTAAATGAAGTTAACACACTAGGCTATTACTGCATCAGTACATATGCGATTTTCTGCGCCAGATTACGTCTCCTCTGGCTAAAATTTATACTCTAAACTACAATGAAAATATATTCTGTACTTCCTCAGTAATGCACCATGCCATTTTTTCTTCGCTATATGTCTACCAACTTATTATTTATCTGGTGTGAGATATGGCCTTACGTCTTCTGCTGTCTGATTCGGCACTCCTCTGGCTCACGGGAATTTACATTGATCCATGGTAACAATAAAAAAAAATAAGGCTCTTTGGAGGTGTACACTTAAAATTTGTTTATTTAATTAGTGCATGTTTTAAATGCTCCGATTTTTAGAAGAAAAAGTCATTGAACTGCAGTTGACGATGTCTAAAACATTCCTTAACGTGAAAAACATGTGTTGTAAAAATACCGTGAAATCTTTCTGAACTTTATTCGCTTTTTTCTCATTATGACGTTGCATACGATAAGGTCGATTTCTATCCGACGAGGCTCATGTATATGACTAGTAGGTAATAAATATTGATCACTAATATTCATTTATACCTTAATTATACTTTAGCAGGCGAAACGTTTTCTTTTGAACAATGCACCATGTTTTTGTAAAGCCTCCTTAATGGAACTTATTAGCACATTCTACACTTACCTTGACTTGTAACAACTCTGACACCAAGAAAATTGGAAACCTCTACTCTATATGTTTCCGAATTCTTGAATGTATTTACAACCAGCAGGGGATTAGGAAGTGAAACTGTGGTTCCTTTATAGGTTTCGTCATGTAATCTAATTGGTCGGAATTCATCACCTGGAGTCATTCTCGCTTTCCACTCTACTTTAAAGGCATCAGGTAAAGATTTAATGGATGCCTGCAGCTTCAGGATTCCATTTCCAATGTCCTTTTCTGTCATTAAAAGTTTGACACTTGGTACGGCTGAAATTTTAAGAAATTATTTTTTGCCTTTAAAATTCTGTATCTATTGACCTAAAATTACCCAATGGAAGTTTATACAAAACTCCTATTTAGAATTAATCTGTTTATTTAACTTTCTTAGTAGGTTAGTAGGGTTTTGATAACATGCATATTATACCAGCATTTCAAAAGGCTAAAAGTAAGATTAATGACTTAAGTTAAATTTCATAATATTTTAGTTTGGTTTCCAAAATCGGATTTGATTTAACAACTGCAGTTTCTATATGAATTACCTAGAGTCACTTTTTCACTCTGAGTTGATCCTACGGCATTGGAAACGCAGCATTGATATACTCCAGCATCGAATCCATCCAAGTTGGTGATTTTGAGCGATGGGTTTTCAATATTACCTCCAGTGTATTTGCCTTTATTACTCAAAATGCATATTTTGTTGTCTTTGGTCCAAACTACATTTGTCAAATGATGAGGGTTTTCAAGAACTTTGCAAATCAAGGTTATACTCTTCTCTTCGAAATCAGTATCATGGTTTATGACCACAACAGGTGGAGCTTTTTAAAATAAAAAAAAAATGAAATACAAGATGAGGCAGTCCCTCACTCTATATATTTTCCCTCAGTCTGAGACAATATATTTCTTAACCTCATAGAAAGATTTTTTTAAAAATTTCAAAAAATATAAAGTAATCAATTATTTTACTGAGCTTATAGATTTTTAATTTGACTCAAGTTTACAATTAGTATGCCTATTGAATTTGGGCGTGTTGGAGCCACAGGTAATGATTTGTCAATATGAATTGGTCAAGTTTTAATACTACATACAAGTGAATGAATTATTCAGTGACATAAAAGAATCAAATAATTAAAATAGATTATACTGACAGTATAATTTGTAAACAAAAATTATTCCCACAAACTTTTATAATAAAGAAATATTTCATCTCAGAGCGGGGAATTGTTCTTGCCTTGTATACCTCCATATGTTAAAAAAAAGGATTCATTGTATGTCAATATTTTTTAAGAAGGCTCATAAAAGGTATAATATTCATGAATTTAAAAAATCAAAAAAACCTGCAAATAAAACTTACATCCCGAAATATCGAGAAATAAACTGCAACTAGATCTGCCAACTTTATTTTCTACTACAAGTCGATAAAAAAGACTATCTTCAAATGTTGCTGCATTTATAATCAACTTGGGGTTTGTTGGATCCAGTGTGCTCCCAGAATATTTCGGTCTAGTTATATCGATGATTTCAAGATCCACTGAATTCGGATCCATCCCTTTGCTCCTTTGCCATTCTACAGTCTTGGGGTCTGGGCATGCCTGTATAATGGGTTGAAAAACAGCTGTACATCCAAAAGGAACTTCCATTTCCTTTGGCATGGAAATTGTTGGATTTTCTAAAATAGTTCCATAAATATAATTATACCGACATTTTTTTAAACTAGAAAGGCTTAAACAATACTTTTTTTATTGCTATCATGATTTTGAAGTTAATCTCTTATGTGTCGGTACCTCCAATCACTGTCAGTCGCTTGGAATTGCTCGGTATTTTCATATGTGTCCCGTTGTGCTCTCTAGAAATGACGGCTCTGTATTCCCCCTCGTCCTTCTTTGATACGTCTGCTATCACTAAACATTTACTTGAGCTGCCCCTGTACTTCTCTTTACTGGTGTCCAATTGTTCTGTTATATTTCCCTGTATTTTCTCCCATGTGATTGGCCAATTATTGGAGGGTGAACATCGGTCTAAAACACCTTCAAATCTGGCCTCTTCACCACAGAGAACTGTATCAGTTCCACGTATTGAAATTGAAGGACCAGCTGAAAGAAAAATAATTTTAAAATTGTTTTGAAATTAGACAATTGTGGTCTTGAATACTGTCCGTTATCTCCATTTGTTTCACACTATTTTTATATACATACAATTATTGCTGTTTCGAGATCAATTTCTCGATTAAGTCTATCTAGAGGAGTATGATATTTACCGAGCCCAAAGGACGATGTTATCCTAGTCCCCAACATAGAATATTCTCCAAATGAAATATGAGAATAACTAACAGTATTAAATCTCAAAAATCTACTGAAACAATAACAAGAGGCCCAAGGGCCTTGAATCGCTCTTCTGATAAATTGTACAATCTATCACTTCTATTAGAAGCCTCCAACTCTATTGGTATCATAAGACCCAAAATGCATTCACTTAACACCGTTTGATAATATTTAGCCAGTTAAGACTGAAGATGTTATAATATAATTATAAAACCCATAAGTAGGTCACAGCGACCTACCTTTTGATTGAAATTTTCTGAGAACTCAAGATACAGTAATTGACAGACTGATGATTCTAATTTAATAAATACCTGAGATATTCAAAAGTAGGTCACCATGACCTACTTTTTGGTCAACATTCTCTGAAAACCCAAGATGCATCATCTGACAAAGATTGACAATTCTAAGCCAATTGGTACCAGAGATAATTAAATGTAGCCATCAGTGTCAAAAGGACGTCACGATGACCTACTTTTTGGTCGACGTTATCCAGAAACCCAAGATGCCTAAACTGACAAAATTTGATGATTCTAAGCCAATAAGTACCTGAGATATTCAAAATTAGGTCACCCTGACCTACTTCTTGTTGGACATTCAAAGAAACCCTAAGATGCCCCAACTGACAAAGTTTGATGATGCCAAGCCAATAAGTGCCAGATATAATGAAATATAGCTATAAAATATCAAAAGTAGGTCACAGTGACCTACTTTTTGGTCGACGTTCTCCGAAAACCTAAGGTGCCTAAACTGACAAAGATTGATGATTCCTAGCCTACAAGTGCCTGAGATACTTAAATATAGCCATAAAATGTTAAAAAAAGGTCACTGTGACCTACTTTTTGGTCGACAATCTCAGAAAACCCAAGATGCCTAAACGGACAAAGTTTGATGATTTTAGGCCTTTAAGTACCAGAGATACTTAATCATAGCCACAGAATGTCAAAAGTAGGTCACCATGACCTACTTTTTGGTTGTAACACTTCGAAAACCCAAGATGCATCAACTCACAAAGTTTGATGATTCTAAGCCTATAAGTACCGGAGATACTGAAATAAGCCATAAAACGAAAGTAGGTCACCGTGACCTCCTTTTTGGTCGTCACTCTCCGAAAACCAAATATGCATCGACTCACAAAGTTTGATGATTCTAAGCCAATTAATACCTAAGATACTTAAATATAGCCATAAAATGTCGAAAGTAGGTCATCGTTACCTACATTTAGGTCGACATTTTTCAAAGACCCAAGAAGTATCTACTGACAAGTTTGATGATCGTAGGTCTGAAGGTAATCATATATGCGTTTTAAAAATTTGAAAAAAAATGTCAACAGAATTCAAAAAGTAGGTCACAGTGACGTACTTTTTCATAAATATCTTTCAAGGTCCCAAGATGCATAAAAGTACAAGATTTGATGTTTCTAAACCTCCCTGTGTCCGAAATAATGGGTTTGAATGTTTTTAAAAGGATAAGTCATAAAGTGGCCCACTTTTAAGTTGCCATTGTTCGAGGACCCAAGATGAATCAACTGACAAAGTTTGATGATCATAGGCCTTAAAGTGTCCAAAATATGCTTTCAAATCAATTTGAAAACAAATCCCCGCAAAATTTAAAAAGTAGGTCACCGTGTCCTACTTTTGATTTAACATGATGTGAAGTCCTAAGATGCATCAACTTACAAGATTTGATAATCCTAGTCCTTATAGTAAGCAAAATATACACGTTTTTATTAATTGTATATTTAGGTCAACTTTGAAGTGACCCTTAGCCCCAGGGTAATTCCCCTTGCAATTTTTAATTTTCGACATATCCTGATCCTTGTTTGTAAGTTTGGTGAAAATCTGCCTGGTGGTTATGGAGAAGAAGATTTTTCAGCAACCAGTACTTTGGGTTTTGTTTTCCTGATTATCTCCCCTTGTTTAAGGGTCCAAACCCTTATTTTAGTATAAATGGTAGTCCTTGGGCCAAGGATACCCTGTGACAAATTTGGATATGATTTGCCAAGGGATTTATGAGTTATGGCCCATATTCTAAAAAGTTTACGCACACTGCACACTGAAATGGTCATGCATTAGCTCTTTGAGCCTTTGGCTCAGAAGAGCTAAAAATTGGAACACAATACACAAGGGATTTTAGAACATTAGAGAGATGGGATTATTAAAAATAAGTATTATAACACTTACAGTATTTATACTTTTCCCTTTCTATATGTAAAATGCCTTGTAAAAAAGTTTTGTATTTTTCCATATCCTCGAAACCAAAGTCACTCTTTGCAATATCTTTCAGTTTCTTCCCGTAGTCAACTGAGATTCCTTTTGTTTTAAGAAACGATTGTATCCTCTTGAATATCTGTTCTAAATCCTGCCATTTTGTAGTAAACACCATGTCATCTACACTGGAAGACTCCGAGTGCGCAAACATCGTGTTTCTAAATTCCCTGAGGCGCTCGATATCATGTCCGATTTCAATATCAGTGCTTGCCAATGGTTTTCCCCAATCTTGTTTTGGTTTTAATTGTGGACACAGGTTTCGTATGAGTGTATATAACAAAGAAACATCAAACTGTCTATAGTTTGGTACAGCAGGGGGAGAGGGACAACAGAGTTTCAGTTGTTCTGGCCTCAGTTTATGTCTCCCGATCATCAATTCTGAGCACGAGATTATGGATTTAGGCAAGTCTACAGGTTTCAACTCACATCTTAAAATGTCCGCTAGAACTACTTTGATCTCATCCACACTTGCTATAACCATACGAATGAAGTTCAGTTGATCACTAGCCAGAATATTTGATGCCATTGCTTGAATTAAAAAAAAAACTTTCCGACAAATCTTCCTTATTTTGTCATATTCCTAAATTTTTTCCACTGCTCCTAATTGTCCGCTTAATGAAATGGGTCCTTAAGGTCTGCACCTGCTTTACCATATGAGTGAATTAAGTTCAGTTGATCACTAGCTAGAATATTTGATGCCATTGTTAAAACAAGATAGTTTTCCGAAATTCTTCATTATCTTTTCTTCCTCCTCACATTTTTTTCCCCTTCCCGATCCACCGTTCATAATAAAAGTCCCTTAGAAAACAACAAACCAGAAGTCTCTGTCGAGACTGTTGCTCTACTGGATTGTACCTATAATAAAGGAAGAGAAAAGTAGCAGTTGGGGCATTAAACTTTACAAAAGCAATAAAAAAAATTAAAATCCTTGATTAAGTGTCTTTTTGTGGCAAGATTGCAATAAGAATACAACTATTCGAGTAGATTTTAATACAGAGTTTTCAATACTAGTTTCCATGGCAACATCAATCATCAAAAACACACAATTGATAATTATGTATTTCAGTGTAGTCAACTTACATGCAAAATTACCGGGTATATTATGATCAGACAAAAAGTGTAGGAGAAGAATTTTTAAAGTATTTCACAGAAACCTCTTTTTTTAGTAACCAAAGCAACACCGTTTATCGAAATCGAAAACCCATGCACAGAATAATGTATCTTAGTGTTGTCTACTTGTGTGCCAAGTTAGATTGATTGAAATCAGACCAAAACTGTAGGAGGAGTAGCATTTTGAAAGTATTTCACAATACTTTGTTTTTAGTAACCACGACATAACCGTTCATTGAAATCAAAAAACCGATACACAGAATTATGTATCCAACTGCAGCATACTTGAAAGCCAAGTTATATTGAAATCAGACCAAAACTGTAGAAGGAGTAGCATATTGAAAAATTGTTTACAGAAGTCAGACAGACAGACAGACGGACGGACGCCGGACGCATTACTATCGCATAAGCTATTCTGGTCTCTGACAAGTAGAACTGAAAATTAACAAGCTAATTCAGAGAGTGTGTCCTCCGCTTAGGGAAAAAGTAAAGCATGCGCAGTTCGAGCGGATGGGGGTCGGATCCCCCTGACTGAATTTGTAGAATTATTAAATGCATACATGTATAATGAAGCAAATAAAATATGCCAATATGGATATAAAGATTTGATTGCTTATTCTTAATTGTGTATACAGAAGATTCTTTTTAGATGGAATATCTATCAGTCTGTAATTATGATTTTATGAGTTTGTTTAAGCCAGACCTCATAAAGTTTTCGTTTCACATGCTAAATTCTATCATTTAGAGAAAAAAAAATTGGAAAAAAAAAAGAATTCGAATCCGCGATCTCTTACATGTGAAGCGAGAGACAAACTTCTAAACCGCTTTAAACTTATGAAAATTATATGCAAAGCTAAAGTCACATACATTTATATATTCACGTTCGATACAGTCAAAATTTTTACACAATGCATAGTGTCTAATTGAACCCTATTAAACAGTTCTAATATATGTAATAAGAATAAAAAGTCCGCCGAGAACCTGTTTCTATACGTAATAACTCTCCTCATGTCCCTGTGCTAAAAATAACGACATGTAACACAATAAATGCTAATAAAACAAACGGGGCGGGACACTTTGAGACGGAAAGGAAAGTGTTACACATAGACATTTTGTATAAATTTCCGACCTTGAATTTTGACCTTTTTACCTCAAAATAAATAGATGTCTTCCTTAGACCACAGGGAGTTGTTATATAAAATTTCATTGCAAAAGCTCAAAGGGTTCTCGAGATATCGCACGGAAACGAAAGTGTTATAACAGACAGAATTCACGAATTCATGACCTTGATAATCGACCTATTGACCTCAAAATCAATAGGGTTTTCTTCAGTTTATAGGGATTTACTATGCAAAATTTCATTGCGAAAGCTCAAAGGGTTCTCGAAATATCGTTTGGAAAGGAAAGCATTACAGACAGACAGAAAGACGGACGGACGGACAGACGGACGGACGGGGAGACCCAAATTAATATCCTCCACTTTTTAAGCGGGGGACAACAAATGTGTTAATTAGTAAGTATTGTTTTGAGGGGTCTGTTTCTTTATCCTGTTCACAATTTCTTTTGGTTTTACTGGATTTATGTGATTAATTACCTTTCATTATAACGACACGTTTAACACTTGACTCGTTACAATTTTTCAATAAAACAAGCAAGAGACACACGCTCCTGGATGATTAAGTCCCGATTGGAACTACAAACAATTTTATGATGAATGTTCGAGAAGAGTAAATAAGAGGGTTATGTATTTTCTATTATAATTTTTTTTTAGTAATATGAGACAGGGGATGACAAATCCCATTGCCCGACGCCCGGGGCTAGTGAATTTAAGGGGTGGGCAAATGCAATTTTATCAACCACTTGTCCGTGGGCAAGTGACTTTCAAAAATAGAATTTATTTGTAGGCCATAAATTTAAAGCTTGGCATGGGGGCTTGCTCAGCATTTGTCTTTCTCTCTTTTGAAATATCTATAAATATAGAATTAGTTTATGGTAGGGCAAGCAAAAATTCAGGTAGGGCAAGTCAATTTTGACCAAGTACTTGCCCTTGGGCTAGTGCCTTAAAAATCTATTTGTCAGCCCCTGTGAGGAATTTATTTGCAAATAAATTAATAGGGAATGAATAGAGTTTATAATTTGTAAAGTATCCTCGATGTAAACTAATAAACTTAAGGATAGATGATACAAACACATTTTTCCTTTGGATGAGACTTAATACACATGTCACGAGTTTAAAAAATGATTAATTCTTAGAATTTTCTCTTCTACAAACTGGAAAAGTACTTGGAAAAGATTACTAATATTTCAATTAAAAAACAAATATGGACAAATCACAGTAAGTAAAGGTTAACAGGTGAAAACATATTTCAGAAAAGACCCTTTTCCTGTGACATATTTTGTCTACTACTTATTCCCCTTAGCCGCCACTTTGTAGTGCAAAGTAGTGAATTTACCTTTTTGAACAATCAATTTTTAACAAGAATGCAAGAAGTATATTGGGGGGGGGGAGTGAAATATTCGCAATATTATAATCATGAATTGATAGATGCTTTAACAAACGTATATTCATAGGAAGAAATAGCAACATCTTTACTTCAGTAACCTGTAATAACAAATTGAACTTGGTTTAATAATGAAGGGATCTGGGAATGTTGCCCTGCAATATGGCGGCTAAGGGAAACAACTCCTAGACAAAATATGTCATAGGAAAAGGTCTATATATTATGGTAGTATATACATTCTATATTATTATTTGTGCTAAAAGTGTAATATAATCTTTAGAAAAAAATACCAAGAAAGTTAAATTTTATATAATGACAAAAAATCAGCAATATCACATGGACTGATTTTTACCATTTTGCCTTTCCTAATAAAACTAACCTGGCTTGGTTTATTTTTTTAAAGTTCATATTACACTTTTAGCACCAAAGTAACATATTCTTTTGTTGTTGTTGTTGTTGTTTTCATCTGTAAACCTTTACAGAGTGTGTTTTGTCTATATTTGTAATTTTATTGAAATACCGGGTATTACTAATATTTTCAAAGTCTATTCCTAGAAGAAAAAATTCTTAGAATTATCCACTTTTCTTAACATGTGACATGATAATAAAACTCCTCCAAAGAAAAAAAAAGGTTTGTATCATCTGTCCTTAAACTACACTTGGTCTGACCTCTATACAACGAGCAATTAATATTTACAATTATGGTAGAGGAATAATTGTTAACTA
>NW_026929541.1:0-38965 GCF_032062105.1 Saccostrea cuccullata | reverse complement strand
AAGAATAGAATACACCATTTTATGGGTTAAAAACAGCATCGAGTTCCTTTGTTTAATAACAAACACACCTGAATAATTGAATAGGGATCATAAGGAAATAATCTGATTTTTCAAAAGGAAGAGAATATCATTGTATCATTTTGTTTGCTTCAAACTACCTGGTGTTATTTTTGGATTTAATGACATATTAAATTAATAAAAACACAATACATCATTTATTTCTTATTTTTATCCATTCATCATATCATTACATTTGTACCAATTGATAATCTACTCTTCATACATTTTTCTCAACGTTTACATGTACTTGTAATTGTACCTTTACCTATGGGGAGAACGATCATAAGCATTTATGCCTGCTGTTCAGTTCATTTTTATAAATAAAATATATTTAAACTAATATCATTACATTTCTTTAATTATGTAGAACAAAAGGGTCTGACTGAAAAAGAAAAAAAAAAACATTTTCACTTCATTTTCTGGTGACTTTTTAACTTAATATTAAATCGTTGCATATTTTAATTAAATTTCTATGAAATAATATTAAATAAACATTGAAATGTAATTCACTTAGAAAAAAAATACCTCATAATTTTCAAATTAAATTTTGAAAATACATATAGGACGAAAAAATTGTGGAAATCAAATGCGCAGGGGTAAAAAAAAATATTTATCTCAATTGCTAGAATATGATCTTTGAGTTTGATTAGTACACAGTTTTGCCGTATTATCCAACATGTGATGTTTCCAGGGCCGTTTGTTTATTTGTTCTCAAAATGTTTTATTTAAAGAATTTTATTTATTGTCATAATGTTAGTCTTTTGTTTTTCTTATTTTCCCTATAATTATAATTTATTCAGTGTACTATTACAAAAACAAATATTATACATTATATAAGTATTGTATGTAAACTAAACTTTTTCTTTCATACCTCGAGTTTTTTTTTTACAATTCTAAATATAGCTTTATATATCAATTTGAGACGTTTTCTCGGATACATAACAATTTGAAAATATTTGCCTACAGTTTTTTTCAGAAACCAATACTTTGTATGATTCAGGTATTTAAATAATATCTGATGAAACATAGGTATATAAACTACGTTTTAGACAATTTTCAGACAATTTCATATTGATTATTAAACGTAATGTGGATCGATTTGAAATTCTGGATTTGACCAAAAAAATCATTTTTAACTGATTTGCTAGAATATGATCTTAACTTGAATATATTTAGTTGTAAGGTATAAATTACACGCTAAATTAAAATTTGCAATTCATGTGAGATATCTTACTATCAAAGAAAGAGATAGCTAGAGATTTTGAAAACAAAATATGATATCGAAATATTTGATCACTAAATTATGATGAAAAAGTTTAACTCTTTTATCCAACTCATTAAATAAAACCTACTGAGATACTAAAATCTGACAACAACAAAAATCTATCGAGAAGTCATCTTAAAAAAGTTAAAACTCTTTAAAAAAATATGTCTTGAAACATGCAGTTTTAATGAGGGCAACAAACTTCCGAGACTGATACGTTCTTTTTTTTCCAATTGTTATTTTTTGGCAGATTGATATACATGTAGGTATAACAATTTTTACTGACAAACCATTTTTTGGTTTGTAACATTAAAATACATTGGACATTGTATATATACTGAAACGCAACACCCTACTAAGGGGGAAATAATTATGTGAAGTAAAGAATTTTGTATCCTAAAATTATGAATATCTTCAATTTGGTAAACATTGGTAATTTAACGGTTGAACGATTTCCATACCATAACCGGAATTCAAGTTTAAATCTGCTTAACAGAAATCAAAAATAGCATGTTTAACAAAACATTTCACAGTATTATGAGTTTGAAGGGTTTTTTACTGTTCATCATAAGTAAAGCAGCAATATTTCAAAAAATAACCTCTCCTTTCGTTTGCTGTAACGATGCTAAGGCTTCTTGAAAATATCTTTTGTACGCATTTCCATTGCTCTAGATGGAAAATTTCAATGTAAGGTTGATGGAGAGTTGCTGATGCAAAATTTTATTTACATTACGCCTCAACAGGGTCTTACGTATCATATGCATTAAGGACAGTCCTTGTACCGGAAGTCCAAGGGTGAGTTCATTGCTCTAAGTTAGAGAAAATTCAACCTAATCATCTGAAAAACGGGCATTTAAAAATGCCAAAGAATAATTCCTTCGCTCAGATCTCGATATTAATGAACCTATTGTATCGTAGAAATTAAACTGCATTTGTTGTTTAGGGCAGTCTTGCACGTTTTACTTGAATGCCTGGGAGGAGGGTGTTTTAACAATCATGTTTTACTTAGTAAAGTAAACAGATAAACATTTAACATTTTTATCAAATTTCTGATGTTCTGAAAAGTGAATTTAGCCTTACTTTATTCGCTTGTAAAAATCATAAGATAAAAAATCAAACATTTGTAGATTACTGCTTGTTGCGTTTCTTTTGCGTGTCAGTATAAATATATTGAGTAGAAAAGCACCCATTCAAAAAAAAATTATCTCTTACACATATATATATGCAGAGAATAAACTTTTTTCTGCTTATATTGAGTGCAAGGGGAATTCGTTGAGATCCCCCGATAGATTTTAACCTCATTATGCCATTACAGATATATTTTGTTGCGTATTTGTTACTCATCAATGGTGGCTAAAGTGAAAATATAAAAAGAGACCTTTTTTTTAAAACACTTGATGCTGTTCAAAATTTCTTGCTTTGTGAATCAAAACTGCACTGTCTTTCTGATTTGTTTTTGATATTGACTGAGAGTTACAAGAAGTATTCATTATCGTATGGTTTTTCGCCCACATGGCGGAGTGGTTAGAACTTCTGATCTTAAGTCGCACTGTTATTATACAAGTAAGTTGATCCTAACGTCGCAGGTATTATCCCACTGTTGGACACGGAGGCTGGTCCTTCGGATGAGACCGTATAAACTTAGGTCCCTTGTTACAGAAGGTATTGGCACGAAAAAATAAGTAAGTGCCGTTTATAGGACAAAATTTGCAGCTTTCCACCGGCAAGTGGTGGCGTCTCCAATTGAGTGAAAAATTCTCAAGATGATTGCTGAACAACATACAAATATACCCTTGGATTTTTCTCTTTCTGTCACTAATTATATAACTTTGAAGTTTAGAGATTAATGGAAAATGCAAGATAAAAAAGGATAAAAATATTGTATTCAACGACAAATTATTGACTGTCTAATATTTGTAAGGGGCTTTACTGTCATTTCTTATTTGTCATTAATTACTGTCATTTATAGTACTTTATTGGGTGCTAAGAGCTATAAATTTACTTTTTGATAAAGATTGCAGGCCTTACTAGGACTTCTCGGCTACTTTTGGACTGTGTCGACCAATTGAGATGGACAGGTTTGTTCAAATCATTTCAAAGAGTCGACATGTCTTGTAGTGCTTTGATTAAATCTTTATTGGATAAACAGTCCAATGTACAATTTAGATATGATGAATTGCATACTGATGTCTTGGATGAGCAACAGATTACGATTATTGAATAGAAAAAAGGGAAATTTTTCTAACAGATGTTAATTGTGAAGATATAACTGGTCTAAATTTAACAAAAATTCTATGCATTAGGAAGAAAATAAATGAAAATGCAAAATCAATGAAATACACTTTTAAAACCTGGGTTAGAGCAGCTTATTTTATAAAAACCAAAAAAAAAAACAAACAAACAAACAAACAAACAAACAATTAAAAAAAAAATAAACAATTCCCATTAAAAAAGGGAACCGTGTAAGGCGGAACATCTCATCGCAAAGAGCATATTATCTATAGAACTAGGCACAATTCGTTATCGATCCTGAGGCAAATTTAGATCTCAACAGTCATGTGTACCAAGATGTAAAATCATAACATTATAGAGAGTAAATCGCCACTTACTTATTAGATTTATTAGATTTCACTTAATTATTAAATTTATGATGGTGGTGATACATTCCTACATTTAAAAAAAAATGTATTCTGAATCTCCACTACTTGCAAGCTTTTTCTGTTACTAGGGAAATTAATTTCTCATGAAGAACCAATATACTAGTACATAAAACAAATAATGAGTACATGATGTAAAAATTTAACATCCGCATTATGCACCCTTTAATACAAGAAAGTATATAATACATCCAATGATTATGACCAAATCCTTTGAAACTCTGAGGTCCCTTTTGTGGGAAGGGATTTCAGTTTTGGGGACAAATTTTAATTGAGCTAAAAAGATAACATCTAACTTGCATATGTAGTATATAAAGGCGGTGGAGGAGGTTTTCCGAATATACCCTTTTAGAACCTTTTAATGTTAAAAATGTCCACTAAAGACTGCCCTTTGCCCCCTCTTCCTTCCACGAAAAAGTTTTTTTTTTTTTCAAAAAATTGTCCTGACAATTTTCTTTCCTTTTTGTGCTTGTCTCTAAGATTTTTAGGTCACCTGAGACACTCAGATGACCTATTGCTATCCGTTTTCGTCCATTTTAGTGCGTTGCATGTTAATATTTGAACATTATCGGCTTCTTCTATGGAATTTAAACCACCCAACCAATTTCAACCAAATTCGGTATACAGCATCTATGGATAAAAGGGAACCGAAATTGTGAAGAACCACGAACGATAGTATTGTTCTCCCGCCTACGTCTAAGTCAATTCTCAAAAATTAGCATATTCGAATGATTTTCAAAATTGTTATAGATATTTATATGAGTTTTCATAAAACGTTACTTATTTGGGATACCAAAGAGAGATCACTCTATAATTTTGGTAAAACTTGTGTTTTTCACTATAGAAATCAACGGAAAACGGAAAATATTTTTAAAACATCTTTCCCCCCCCCCCGTGAAACAAAAATTCCTTTTTACAGATAATATGGACTGTCATTTTACAAATTTATGCCAAAGCTTTTTGTGTTTCACGGGGGGAACATATGTTTATATACAAAAAACGAAAAAAATACTGATTTTTCACCAATTTTAAAGCTATTTGCAACAAAATAATTGTATTTTATTACTTCGTATATGTTTTATTTATTTGCGTAAAACATAAGAAAAGATATGAGATAAATTTTATCATATTTAAGACTATTTCAAAATATGGTGATTCTTGAAAGTTCGATTTCACTAGAAAATATCGTCTACACCCCTTTTTTCAAGAGCTGGAAGTAATGATAATTTACTATCTAGCGCTGGAATTAAAATGATTACTCAATAACCATAGAACTGTTCTTTGTATTAAACAAAGATTTAATGGCCAAATTGCCATTAATATTGAATTTAATGGGTGCAAAATGTAGGCGGGAATCAAGAGTTAGAGTTCGTAGTTCTTTATGGACCCCGTCCCCTTGGGGCCTAAGGGGTGGGGCAAAAACCACTAAAATTATTGAAATCTTTAAAAATCTTCCTCTTTACTTCTGGACAACAAGCGGTCAAACTGATGGCATCAATGTAATGAGCATAGAGTCCTCTTCCAAAATTATTTTAAAATTCATGGACCCAGGATCAGGGATTCCAGTGTTAGGGCGGGGCTAAAAAAAATTATATAGTGAAAATGCATTATTTCTTTGAAAATCTTTTTTGCTCCTTGGTATCTAATAACTAACCAAGTGCATAGTTAAGTTTAAAATGGCTGCTTCTTCCAAAATTGTGAATCTTATGGCCCCAGGATTAGGGGTTCTATTGCTAGGGCGTGGCTAAAAAGATTATATAGTGAAAATGCATAAATTCTTTGAATATTTTTTCTCTGCTCATGGGCATTAGATAAGCTAACCAGGTATGTTGAATAAGGCTGCCTTTTTCAAAATTGTGAATTTTATGGCCCCAGGGTCAGGGATTCTAGTGCTAAGGCGCGCTATGAAGATTATATAGTGGAAATGAATCATAAATCTTCTTTTCTCCGGCTGGGTATTAAACCAATGAACTAGGTACAAAGCTATGAGGAGGAGGGATGTCTCTTTGAGATTTGTGATCAGGGCTTCTTGTGTTAGTGCAGAGATCTTATGTTTATACAATGAAAATACATATATTCTTCGAAAATCTTTTTTTCTTGCTCCTGGATATTATACCAATGATATAAGTACTTGTTTATGATGAAGAAAGCTGTCTCTTCCAAAATGGTTGATTTCTTGGCCACTGGGTCAGACCTACATGGAAGAGGGAAGGGGAAAGGGGGGTACATAGTCTGAATATAAATTAATTATTTAAAATCTGCACTTCGTTATTAATCTTTAATTTATGATGAAATAAAATTCATGTTTATATTTCCAAAATTTTTAAATATGTTGCCCGAGGGTCAGTGGTTCCTGTGGGATAGGTTGAACAACCGGTTATAAATTAAAGTGGAAACGCATTTCTCCTTGTCACTCTGATCTATCTCTGGGTATAATTTTATCCAAAGTGAGCATCCTAAATGAATAATTATGATAAGCAATGTGGCCTCTTTCAAAATAGTAAATTTCATGGTTTAAAACACGAATCAAATTCAATTGTTAGAAAGTTGTTACGGGATACTCCGGTGACCAATAAGGCCCGTGGGCCTATTGCTAGAGATAACTATACCAGATCAAATATTACTCCTTAAAGAATGAAATGAAACTTAACTACATGTCTGTTTACTGGCAAAATTCTTCTAGCCTTGCTCACCGGTTCTTACGGCCATGAGTCTACTATGTTTATGTTGATTAAAAGGAGCAACTTTAAAACAAGAGAAAATTTTTATTGAGATTTTTTTAATAAAATGTTTCGACAACGACACACGGTTAACACCTAATGGTCTTACATGTAGATTCTGCGTGTTTTTTTCTTTTCTATAGTTTCATTATAAAGCTGCAAAAATACATCATTGATATCAACATGATGTAAAAAGTAAGTGACATACAGGTTATAGATTATAAAATTGGATTATTTAGGTAGTGTTTACCCAAAGATCAGTGATGAAAAACAGCAGCTGATATGACAGGAAGTGTATCTACATGTATGCCTCCAGGTTGAAACGCTGCAAAATAGGGAGATAATTATAATTTGGTGCGAAAATGAATCAGCCGTCCCTTTATTATATGCATCTGTTATAACATGTTCTAAGTACGTGATCACAAATTTTGTTCAAATGTTCAGCGCACTATGTATCAATATCATTTAAACACTTAGACCCCTCAGACTCCGAGACTGACTCTGTGAGCTTCAACTGACTCCAAGACACTCAATGAACTTGAAAAATCCCTTGTTTTGCGGGTAGTTTCCCTCGTGGTACAGAAGCTAGAGCTGCTCTTGTCACGGAGTAGGGAGCTGATGCTAGCCTCGCAGTTTCAAATCTAATTGAAGGGCGTGAGGACAGGCCCTTCGGATGAGCATGAATTAACTAAGGTCCAAGTCTCAGTATATGGTGGCGCAAAAAAGATTCATCAACGTTCAATCGTCTTGAGTGCCAAATACAGGTACACGTGTATTTGCTGTCCTCGACCTCAATGAGATGAGTTAAACGTTCTCGATGCAGAAGGACGTTCAACGATAACAACAAAAAACAAACATCAGATTTCGCTGATTCATATTTGTTGTAAATAAATAGTAATTGTCATAATCGTTAAAATAAAACACTAAAGCTTTCATTTTTTTAATTCCAAAAACACTGAATTATTGCGTTGTTAAATGAATTTCAGCTGATGATTGCAGAACCAAAGAGGAGTTTTGTGTACATTTATTTGAATAAAATCTAATAAAATACTAAAAACAATGTGTATCCTGTTGTCTTTCGTTCACCATTAAGATTAAGGAGCCCCGCAATGTTACGCCGCTAAACATAGACAGTCGTAGCAGGTGTCTTTATATACATATCGGCCCTATCGGAGATACAATAATTGCAGATTCCTAAAGCTTAACAATGGAATAAAAAATGAGAATTACGATTAGTGAAGGATGTTAAGTGCAGCTCCATGTAAAAATAATGCAGAGGGTGATACATGAGAGGTATCAGAATTTTTTCAAACTTTGCATGTTGGTAGAGTATGCTAAGATACTAAAAAAATGGATTATTTGCACACTAACTATACAAAATTACACCTCAAGTACTTTATCCGTGGCTATATGAAATAAAAAGAATTATATAACAAAATCATTTGTTTATATATATATTTATTTTAGACCCAAATGAATAATTATATTAAACCCAGTTTTATTGAATTTGAAGATTGTCGATTTGGCGCCTTTTCTGTGTTATCTGCATGATTTTTACACGGAGCCGTACTTAAAATATATAACTAATACAAGTATATGTATGTGGAATAAGGTACCTACAAAGAGTAAGCAACCCCTGCTGACCGGTCATACCTGGCTTTTATGGGCTATTCTTAGGTATTATCTATCATCTGTGTCATGTAACTTATTTTGTAATAAAAACATGTATATATTCAATTACATCTTCATTTAGAAGCATAGTTAATTTGAAGTTTTACATAAAGAACGCACAGAAAATCGTCATTTTTATATACTTACCATTCCACGTGCACAGAGAATTTATCTTTGGGGGATAGTTGGGGAGGAAACAAAAGTTTTTATTAAGAGAAAAAAAAGTCAGATAACCAGGTTATCTATTGGAATCTTACGAGCTTAATATTTAATATAATTTTTAAAAGATTTTTTAAAGATTCTGAATCATTTTAATATAATCATAAATGCTGCAATTCTCATTATCTATACCATATTTTTTTTAAATCTACATTAACTGGAATAGTTAAAAACTATTTGCAATCATGCATTATTATTTTCATGTATTTACATAAACTGAATTTGCTTTTGTAATCTTTTCTGTGATAATTCCTTGAAAGTTGTGTGTGTGTTTCTCTTAATATATACGCCGGGGTCCTATGATATCTCGGTAGTTATCCTATTTTGTAAAAATATCTTCCATACCTGGGATATTTCAAGAAACTAATATTATTTTCAGTTTTTTCTATTATTTATCTATAGTTCTTGTTTTGTTGTTGAATTTTTATCTTGTTGTTTATTTACTAGGAGCTATCGAAAAGAAGTACCATTGTTTACCTTACTTCGCGAAAGAGTTCTATGGTATCGCGGTATCCGGTTGACACCAGTCTATGGCCACCTAGCAGTGTCATATTAAAAAAAAACATAATAATGCAATTAAACTATGATCTACCTATAATTTAATGACTTTGGTGTAATTAAACTTTTATGATATTATACTTCAAAATGAAATTAAAGATTATCAACTATCGAAGTATATATAAATTAAAGAATTGGGGGGGGGGGGGCAATTAGAAGTACTTCTCCTTCTACCCACTTGTACAGTGGAGATATAATCTTTTTTTAGGCTAATAGAATTTTATCCCTTGTTAAAACTTTTATAGGGTGTTTAAGAACAAAATAGATTATATTAACTGTTGCTTTGTAGACAGACATTCTTTATTTACAAGCATTACATGTTCTCTCCAACCATGCAAAATTCTATTGAAGTCTTTAATCAATCTCTTTCTTTTTACACTCAAAAAAAAGGATATGAAAAGTAGTAGGCAAATATTGATACAATGTACAATTATCTTTTTTTTAAAATAAAAAGAATGCAATAATAAAAGAGAAAATTGACACAAATATTAAAATAGACAATAAAAAATTTTAAAAGTAACAAATGGTAATCATTTATTATATATATCTATTGGATTGATATTTTTCCTGAACTTATAAAAACTGCTGATTTTTTTCTTTAATTTTAATGGTTTAACTTTAAATTTCAATTCATATATTTGTTTCTCTATTGAAGAATATTTAAAAAAAAAAAAGAAAAAAGAAAAAAACAAAACTACATGTATATTTAATAATTAATTCGTAATATTTCAACCCAAACTGAAGTGTGTAACTTTTTTACCAGCGAAAACAATTCTCAATTTTTTGTTAATTTTTTACACGAACTGTTTTCCATACTTTATAATTTTTTTGACACTTCCATAAAAGGAAAACACGTGATCTTCAAAGCCTCGTTTTCATAGTAAACACCAAACTACAGTTTGTGCCGATTCAACTTTGTTATCTTAGTTTTTACATTGTTTTCATGGTGGTATATATAACGTAGTATTCGTAAAATTTATCAATGGCGACAAAAGTGCGAAAATGTTACAGAAATAAAGTTAACAAATCAAAGGAATCG
The DNA here is from genome assembly GCF_032062105.1 of Saccostrea cuccullata. Lineage (NCBI taxonomy): Eukaryota > Metazoa > Mollusca > Bivalvia > Ostreida > Ostreidae > Saccostrea > Saccostrea cuccullata. The sequence continues at coordinate 28,777 of NW_026929541.1, read as the reverse complement.
AAATTCTGTTTAAAAAAAATGCAAGCGAGTATTATAAAAAAAATAAAAAGGATAATTGTTCTTCTTTGTTTTCTTCATCTTTAATCATATCATTCCTTCTGAACTCGCTTGGCTAGTGGAGGTACCAGGATGGCTCAGTTTTGCTATATTGTCTTATTATCTAATTCCTTTTAAAATTGTGGACCAGAGCGGCGGCCATGGTTGGGGAGTGGAGATGTTACCCAACCTGTATAAAATGCAACCAAGACAGTCAAGATTCAGCTTTCCACTCTTTATTAAGTTAAACAATCTATTTCTAATATTAATAATTACAATAAATAATTTTACAAAAGATGCTAAACCATATTAAAACTATAACTACTTATAATATAAAAAGTTTAACTTGTAAATAAAATAAGCCATGTGAAAATTTAATAATTTGATCAAAACATGAGCAAGTCTACAAAATAATCTCACCTGTATAAAATGCAACCAAGACAGTCAAGATTCAGCTTTCCACTGAAGTCCTGTCTATCCCGGCCAGTCATTTTATACTAGGTGTACCTTTGTCGATTTACATCTCCATATTTGTAACTCCTTCAAAATTTGCAATTATTACTTTAAATTTTTATTTGAATTTTAATTACTATTATTCTGACCTTGAGTACTTTTAAAATTTCTAATGCACTTTTAAAATAATTTCCAATCTTTTGCATAATCTTTAAATATTATTTGTTGTAGCTAATTTATTCAAATATCTGACCTCTGGTCACTTCATTACCATTGGTTCCTTATTCACCCTAACCAAATACATCTTTTCATAAACAAGCAAGTAGCAGCTGCATTCCCATGATCTATTTCGTGGGACCGTCCGATTTAAAAGTTTAATTCCTATTGATCAGCCTCTTTAATTACTTTTATCTGTAGAGCTCGCGTCCGTTATCTTTTGACAGACTAAAACTGCAAACTCATAAAATTTGTTTCATTCTTATATTTACTGCAATTTTTATTATGATACGAGTTCAACGTGGATATGTTTACAATGTCTAAAAATATCGGGCCGTCATGTGCAGTTTTCAGCGCGTGCCAGCTCATAAACAGAAATACCGCGATACCATAGAACCCGCGATATCATAGGAAGGGAGTATACATGTTCGACTTAATGTAAATTTTGCCAAATGGAAAGTCAAATACATACATGTATGCATGTCAATCTAGATCTCTTGCAACCGTTTTGCGTCTGACACCAGTTTGTGGGGCTATGAAAATTAAGTTATAATGACTTGCATATTCTAAGTACATGTAGCCACGACAACATTTTTTATTTTCTTTTTATTGCAAACATGAAAGCTAACAACGACAGTAGGAAACATGTAACAGTTTATGCCAAACTTGGTTTTTTCCCATTTCCTCAAATTATCCCACGTTTCTATCTTTCGTTGATGACCTGAACTGTCTTATAGAGTTATGTCATCAAATCATTAAATAATTAATTTCTAAACAAATACTATTTTGTACGGAGATCCATTATCTTTTAATGTCCTTTATAACAGAAGTGTTACTTCAACTGGAAACCGGAGAAAGACGACCAATCGGTTAGGGCAAAGCCACCTTCGTACGCTCTGATCCAGACTTGTTCATTCTTTTTCATTTCTATGTTAGCTGTTGTTGATCCAGTTTCGTAATTGCCATAAACGTGATTATAACTGACAGGTTTATCAATGTGTATAATTTCTGTGCTTAGACGCTGACCGGCATCTGTGGCAATAGTCCAAGAAAAAGAGTATATTCCGTCTACAGGAGCCGTGAATTTTCCCGTTGTTGCATTATAAGCGTTTCCGGAATTTAATGTTATCTTTTTAAAGATGATAACAGCTTTACTTTGATGGGTGTTATCTGTCAGTAAGGCGTTGAATGCGATCACACCTTTGAAAACAATAAAAAGTATAATTATTACTAAATGATTTTCATAGCTTTTTTCATACTCGTAATATGCCTCTAAGCAGCCACATAAGTTTCACTTCATTGATTTATTAAAGTTTAACGTAAAGGGACTTGGACACAGATTTGAAGTCAATATTTTTTCTATGATATTACGACATATATATTTTAATAGCATTTCACACAAAAATTAATTAAAAATCTTATTTCATTTGAAAGTTATAAAAACTTGAAATGTTTTAGCGGGTTTGATTGACACATCCTCGCACTTTCACAAATTTTAATCTTATCCTTAATCCTTAGGAAAAGTGGCAATCTTGTGGTGTATTAATGAGAAATATTAAAACTTCTATCCAGAAAAATAGTTTTACTCCGAGTACAAATGTTAGAGAGCAAAACTTCCTCACAAGTATCGTCATTCCTATAACTAAGGGTTGCTTACAGAGTTTAGCAAATCGAGCACACTCGTGTAATGTACACAGTTTTTGTAAACAGGGCTCGAGTTCTGTTATTGTTTATATTTATAATTCACCGGGTGCGTTCAATCGTCACAGTCTGCTTACCACAACTGCATGGACTGACAATATATTTTGTGTTTGTTTTGCTTTCAAAAATGTCTATTCTGAATTTTCTGGTTTAAAGTATCAATATTTTTTCATTTATACACAACGAGATTTAATTTGTGAAAGTGCAAGGATGTGTCAATCAAACCTACCAAAAATTTTGAAATTTTAATATCTTTTATATGAAATAAGATTTTTAATTAATTTTAGTGTGAAATGCTTTTAAAATATATAAGTCGTAATTTTATAGAAAAAATAATAACTTCAAATATGTGTCCAAGTACCTTTAATACCGTATAAGTAGAACTTTTAGCGAGGATTTAATTTTGGCATTAATAGCGAGAGTGCCGAGATCGCTAAAATTGAATATCGCTAAAAATTGATTGCGTTTTATTTGTAATAGCTTCTTTAATGTGCATTTTAAAATCGCTAACATAACATCTCGCTTAAAATAAATTACCAGTTTTTAAGGACAAATCGCTAAATTTGTGTCTCGCTAAAATTTCCACTTATACGGTACTCACGACTGGGATGAGACTATCCGCTAAATATTAACATGCACCAGTAGTTCAGTAACTTGATATGTATATAGTGTTTTAAGTTGATGTTGAATTGAGTTTTTTTTTTGGAATGTTTTTTTTTCTTATCTACAGTTAGCTACGACGGTGTATTCGTGCCATATTGACAATGTAAAATAAATTTTAAAATCGTACAAACGATTTTAAAAATTGTACACAAGATTTTAAAAATCATACAAACGATTTGAAAAAAATCGTATAAACGATTTCTAAATCGTTCAAACGCTTTTCTAACCCATACAAACGATTTTTTAAATCGTTTGAACGATTTTCTAAATCGTTTGAACGATTTTCTAAATCGTTTTAACTATTTTTTTTATTTTCTCTACTTTCTCATTATGGCACGAAAACGCTATCGTTGATACATTCATGTATGATAGTGAATCTTTGAAATGATTTAGGGTGTTTGTTTGAATGTTGTTTTACGTCCCTCTCGGAAATTAATTTTCAATCATATAGAGACACCGCCATTTGTCGGTTGAGAGTTGCAAATTTTGTACTATTCTCGGCACTAAGGGCCATTGACCAGTGAGGGATCTTTTTTGTGCCATCTACTTTGACAAAGGACCTCATCAGAAGTACCGGTCTCCAATCCCACAGTGGGATTCAAACCCGCCACGTAAGGATCAACTCCTGAATCCGCGACTCCAGAGCAGACGCTCTTACCACCACACGGGCGACGCAGTGATATCGTGAGTTCGTTCTCTAACGTATGAATAACAAAAAATAAATTTAAAAATGCCCCCTTTCACAGTATATTGACTTTAAGAATATAAGTTAGAATTTTGCATTGTGTGTATATAAGATTTGTACAAATGGTTAATTAGGATAAATTGAAGATATTCTGTTTCAATATACAAATGAAGTATGTTATCTTATAAATTTTGCTGGTATCTCCCCTATTGAGGAGTCTAGGCCCTTCACATTAATAATTTAAATTTCCCTTCACTAAAAGATGCTTTGTACCACGTTATGTTAAACTTGGCCCAGTGGTTCTTAAGATGAAGTCAAACATGTGAAAATGTAACAGACGGACGGACATACAGCTAGACGGACAGACGACGGACAAAATTTGATCTGAAAACTTCACTTGAGCCTTCGGTTCAGGTGAGCTTAAAATTAATGTATCTTCATACAATTTTCGAAACGGATAAAGCGTTTTTGGCAGATAAATTAAGAAGTTTTATCATGTGTACTTGAAAACAGTTCGAGTAAAAAAATTGAAGTGTTATCGATCCCTTACAACCGAAGCAATCTGTAACGTCAAAAAAGACAAATGTCAAAGGATCAAAGTTTAGGAGAAATTACGTATTTTGATTACCAGATTCAAATTCCGTGCCATGCCAACGCATCTGCCATTTTTCTAAAAGTCGAATTCCAACACGATGTTTCACAAATATATATAAACATTTATGTAAGACATTTCCCCGCTTTCAATGACGTAAAACATAAACTTTTCATTTCAGTAAGTTATCAATGGAGATTTACTCTACTGATTCTATAAATAACAAAATGCCATCAGATATAAGAATATAATTTATTAATGAACCGTTTAAGAGGCGAAAAATATTGTATGCAGACTTTTCTAGAGCATTTAGCTTTGACTTTGGGAGAAATAAGAAGTTATTACATATATTTTTCTGCTCTTAACTTTAACAATGTATTAATTATTAATTAAGCGAGTGTTTGCTGGTTCAACAGAGCAATAATTTTTTTTTTGAATTGCTTTGACTTCTTCTCCAATTGCAATAAGGTCTTATGTCCCTTTCTTATTTTCTTAAGATAAACATTTTTACTAGTTTAAAACAAGGAAAGACCGATTTTGAAATCTCTTAGAAGATCCGAACATAAAACGAAAGCGGAAAAATGGTTCTTTTAGTTATTGAAGCTGTGTCGCCCGAGCACAAACGAAAGACTTTGACACCATAAGTACATCAATTATATACGGAAGCCCATTTGGGACCTTTCGAAAAATATTTTTGAATATTGAATATAAAGATTGTTATAACAATTTCTATGAATTTGCTATAACGATTTTAATCTGTTATAACAAATTTGTTGAATTCGTTATAACGAATTCTTTAATTTGTTATTATAATAATGAATTAAATTCGTTTAAACAAATTCTTAGATTTGTTATAACAAATTAAATTCGTTAAAACAAATTCCAAAGTTTTGTTATAACGAATTAAATTCGTTTGATCGAATTCAATAATCAAGGTCTATAAAAAAATATATAATATGAATTCGGTATTACGATTTGTCGAACTCGTTTTAACGAATTTAATTCGTTATAACAAATGATGGAATTCGTTTAATTGAATTCAATTCCTTATAACAAGTTTTAGAATCTGTTAAAACGAGTTTAATTCGTATTAACAAATTTTTGAATTCGTTATAACGAAATCAACAAATTTGTTATAACAGATTAAATTCATTATAACGAATTCAAAGAAATTGTTATAATGAATTAAATTCGTTTCAACAAATTCTACAGTTCGTTATATCGGATTCAAAAATATTTTCGATAGGTTGTAAATGGGCTTCCGTAATTATATGCACCAAAACTCTAAAAAAGATGTTTTAGTTAATTCTGAGAAAACGAATGATATTAAGCTGATACATTGTAATATACGTACGTCGATAAATGCTGGTACTTTCTACAAATATCGCATATACATTGTTTTTTTCTGTCGGAATTTTAAGATATACATATTTTAAAAACATGCCAATGTAGGCTTAAAATTGAACCTTTCACCTTTATAAGAAGGCGTTTCTAAATGAGTGAATGTCTTTCGAATTGGACTTATGAACGGAAACAAACAGTCAAAAATCAGTTGTTAGTAATGTTACTTAAAGTAGGTATTATTTCAAAAACACTTCACGTTGAAAAATCCCTTTAGACATAAAATGTGCATATAAAGAAACATCAGACTATAAAAAAGGTCACCCGTGAGAAGAAAGCCCTTAATCATTACGTTTACCACAGTTTAAAATGTTTCCAAGTCTCGCTTGAAGAACATTCATAATAAAATTACGAAGATTTTTACCTTGCTTGTCACGGTGAATCATATCGAGGTTGGAAACGTTTTCTGAAAGTTGTTTGTGTCGGGAAATCAGTTCGTTGTCCATTATTTCCAATGAACGATTTACGTTCCCATTTAACTCTCTCGTAGATGTTTCTAACATTGTAATTTTTGTCTTCATATTAGCAACTTCTTTTATGAGGTCACGCACATTTTTCTCTAAAGACATTCTGATGATCGTTTCCTGGTTTAAAAGTTGCTGAAGAATATCTACGCGTTTTGTCGGGACTACATTTCTGTCCATTTGATCTCCTTGGTTGTTGTTTTCGCCTGTTAAAATGGAAATTCCATTTATTTGGATCAAAATGAGAGAAAACAACAGTAAACATAACATGTTCCTTTTCATGCTGAGTTATAAGGGTTAAAAAGAGTGACGAAGAATAGGTTTTGTATTCTAACGATATCTGTCTTCTGTTTATATAACTACAAGATGAAAACCCGCGCAAGCGCAGGAACTTGATTTTTTACCACTCGATAAATGTATCTAACAGTTTCTTCTGTTAATTGATTTCAGGCTTATGGCAGGAAGAAATACTTTATAGAAAAATCCCAAAGGTAGTCTAAGAACTACATATAACTCGAAAATCTTAACTTCAAAATACCCATACCACCTGTAAAATAAGTTTATATTTATGTGTACTTAACATGAACTACACTATATCTTAAAAATTAATAATCTTACCGAACAGATAATCCCAAACCTGATACTAGTATATTCAACCGTCATAATGGCCTTAGATGCAGCATTCCCTTCTACTAAAGATCCTTTCCAATACATTCTTATCCCAAAGAACTCGATATTTTTCAACCTAAGACTCACGCGCTGATTGTCTTACGATAAAAAGTTATTAATTTTTGTTCAAACTTTCAGTAATATTATAAAACCCAAGTGTTTTATATTGTCATCTGATGTGAATATTTCTTGATTTTACCAATAAAATAAACTTATCAAAACGGTGATAAAGCTTATTTAACAATGAATGATTTTAAGTAAACTACATGTATCAAGGTAATGCAATTTTTTGAACTGATAACATTCACTCCACCGATAAATTTTAAATTCAAATACGTGCAAAAAATAGTTAGTAAAGACAAGTGTTATGCTTGCATATTTTTACTAATATATTTTGTTAATTGGCAAGTAAATAATCTTTTTAAGGTAAAATTCGTCAGAAGTAGAAAATTGGAGTAATTGATAATTAATATTACATGATTTATTTGCTATTTCTGTATTTTCAGTAAGCAGCTGTTCATAGTAGTATATCAAAGATATGTTCTTTAACATGAATCCTTGCACCAGTTGATCAATGATTTGTCAGTTTCCTTGATTAATAAGTCTATCTCCCTTATATACCCCCCCCCCCAAAAAAAAAATAATAACTGTCAAATCCTTGTTACTAGAGCACTTGACCTTAGAAGTGAAAAGTTCATGGGAAAAATAAAAATGATTGGATGCACCAATCACAGGTGATAAACCTATGTCCTAATAATGCTAAAGGGAAATTTGTCAGATTTATTATTAGTATCCACCATTTTCATTATTACTTAATGACAGGAAAAAACTCTGCATCTAACTACATATAAAGCAATTCAATTAATTTTTCGAAACAATTTCAAATGATATATTTGTTCCTAACAAATCAAATTTCACCTCCTATGAATGAGTTTTCATCAAATAAATAACCTTCAGCACTGATTTCATATCTGATAAACCATAATTTAAAGCTGCAGCGTCCAGTGACTGCACATAGTGCAAACAAAATTTATATCACTTGTTGATGTTTGTCTCTAAAATGTGCGTAATATTGCTTGTTCTGAAAGTTGTATTCAACAAAGTTGCTAATTTTCAATTTCGTTTGATGTTATGAAAGACTCGTTAAAATTGTTAGTACCTGATGAAATTGACATTTTCATTTATATAATGATTTTTCAAAAGAAAAAAAAAATTACCAACGAAAATTTTTCTCCATCTTGAATTTCTTGTTATTCACTAAATGCATTTATTATAAGAAATGTAAAATATTTAAAGAAAATTCTTTCAGCATATCTTATCAAAGTAAATAGAAAGGAATATTCAATTCCGCCGAAATTATCTACACGTATTTCTCACTTATATGATGCATTTTACCGAAGCGCAATTTCATTACCTCGGATTTCAGCATTGCTTATTGAGTGAAAATTTCCACTTATAACTGAAGTGTTTATTTTAATTGCAATGAGATGGACTTTTATCTCTCATATCAAGGTTTATCAATTTAATGATATTTAATCCAGGTTTCTCAACAGGGGTTTCATAGTAAGTATTAGTTTGCGTGTATTCTTGTTAAAACTGTGTTATCAAGCAACACGAAGGACACATTTCATCCTCTGCAGCACTTGCATTGGTCGGGATAACACAGTCAATGTAAGTTTTTTGTAATTATACATTTTTAATGTGTTTTCAGCTTTTTAGAAAGTTATTCCATAGCAATTTTGAGTTATGCTCTTATCTGCAAGTTGATGCACCCCCCCCCCCCCAAAAAAAAAGAAAAAAATATGAGAGAAGATATTAAAGTTACCGTAAGAAAATATATTATGCATACATGTAATGATTTGTATTGTCAACCTTTCTTTGCCCCATGAGCTTGAGATATAAGATATCACAGTGTCTGACACATATGTTTCATACTTGAATACTAGTATCTTACCTGAAAAAGACGTTAATTGCAATCTAACTACCAAGCTATATGATAAACGTAATGACTTTAACTTTTCTATAGTCAGCTTCCCTTACTTATGCAGCAATATACCTTCATCACCTGCATACGGAGTATATATATCTCAGTTGATTCGATACGCAAGAGCATGCTCTACGTATGAACAATTTCTAAAACGAGGTAAATTATTGACAAGCAAGTTGATGAAACAAGAATATCAGCAGTTTCGTTTAAAGTCATCATTTCTTAAGTTCTATTTTCGATACAATGGCCTTATCAGCAAATACAATTTATCATTGAGTTAAATGCTGACTGACGTTTTTCATACTAATGGTAAGGCCATTTTTATGCACTGAATTGACGACGGATTTTTCCGTTATTACCTGATCATGACAAGGAGCACACGGTAGGTGTGACCGTCAGCAGGGATGCTCACTCCTCCATGACACCTGATCCCACCTCTGATGTTTCGGAGGTCCGTGTTTGCTCTGCTCCTATTTTGTATTGTTTTATGGGTTTTGATATTGAATAGTGTTTTTACCTCCATATCCTTCCCCAAATGATTTTCGCCCTTTTAACAATTTAAACATCTACCACCCCTTTTCAATGCACTACTTTCTTTTAAGATATCTCGTTTTTTATTTCACCAACCTTAGTGAAAGGCTAAACGAGATGAAATAAAAGAAGGTGTAAAAATTTCCTTAAGAAATATCTCCCACTTAGAGGAGCTAGATTCTTTTAGCAATTTTGTTTATATGGAATCTACGAGAAGATTTCAAAATGTCCATGGACAGTTGCAATAAAATCAACGCTATATATGCAATTCAAACTTACAGTTTATAATCAACATAAATCAACAACAAAATTCACTGTGTGCGTCAGGGAGGGGGTTATTTGTGTGTGAGGGAAGTACCCTTAAATGTAGATTCACAAAACGTTTATGGTTGATATTCATTATACTTAAGAGATAACCTGGATTTTTTTATTTTACTATCATTCAATCTCTAACTGGATGCAAGAAGCTGATTTAAAGCTTAAAATCAAACATTTTACCTTCCTGGTAACCATAGCAACAATACTGTTTTCTTCATCACATTGTATCAATATATGATATTCTACTTTAGTTCTACCAGATAAGTATTGTTCAGGGTGAGTTATATGGTATGTTTCTTTATTAAATGGCAAGTAAATTCTTAATGCATCAAAAATAATTTCACCTTTCACAACTGGTACGTTGTTCCAATGGTAACACAACCAAGTAGCAATTAATCCCAATTTTCCCTATAGCATTGGTGTTGAAAGGTAATAAGGGTGCTTAAAACATTGCTGTGATGTCATTCCTTTGTTCTTGCAGTTTAATAATTTACCTGTGACAGTCCAATACTAGTGAGCAGTCTGATATTAATCGTAATATCAGACTGTCTCAGTACTGATATCCTTCAAAATTGGTCTGCTAATGAACAAAAGAAATAAAAAGAATTAAATTTAAATTTCTCACAAAGAATGATGATTTAGAAACATTGATCTTACAGAATTGCAAAAGTTAGAAAAAAAACTTTCAATTACACCGAAGATACTGTAACAGGAAGAAGAACAAGCGGCAGACCAATTAATGCAGTAAAAACAAACAAAAAAACCCATTATAAACGCGCAAACTTCTAATAAACCTATTAAAATCGGTGAAGTGTTTCAACCCCTTTTTCTGGTTTTTGAAAAAGAGTGGGCACACTGGGGATCACCAGAAAAGCGCATAAACTTTCAAAGCCCTCAAAATAAAATCATAATAAAACACAAATTTTAGACAATTTGATTTCATTTTTCTCATAGAAAGAAAGATGCCTAGATGCAAAATCAAGGTAACTAAGCCTAGTATATGATAATTAATACTTAATTGACAGATTGGCGACACATTTTGAAAGAAATTTGAAGATTTTCAACGTTTCCCTCAAAACTTCTAGATTATTGATTATGTTTGTTTTTCTGTAATGGAACATCAAAAACAAAGGTATACGTAGACGCTTAACATAAAAAAATGAAATGGAAGTGTACCTTTAGCATCTGCTTCATTTTCAGTGGATATTCTTCATATCGGCATTTCACTCCAAATTCATCATTCACTAGATTGTCTGTATGATAATTCGTTGCACTGCTTTAATCTCCGTGTATGTTTAAATGAATAAAAATTTTGTCCCAACTCTCCTTATAAAATTCTTTCAAATACCTTCTTCAGTGTAGCCAAATCCGTAAATACTGAGTACTTTTCATTTAAGTCTGCATTCTTGAAAGAACTGCTTCAGTGGTCATTAACTACGTTGTCTTTTGTTCTAATATCGGACTGTCTCAGGTAAATCAAAAGCAATGTTTTAAGTACGATATATGCCGAATACAGTTCTGTATTAAAAAATATCAGACAGTTTGAGGCCCGTCTTGAAATTTCATGTGTTCCCTCAAGACAGTAGTACTAACCCAATCGTAGTTTCTAATTTTGCTTGGTTACACTGTTACCATGGCAACCACAACTTTTTTTATATAATATATATATAAGATCAAACATTTTCTTTGTTTTTCTTATCGATGTTGTTTGAATTTGAGCACGTAAAATCTACATAAGGGAAAATGGAGTGCTTTTCAGGATATTTCAGCATTTCAAATGTATTCCAGATGTACCCCTTGTTACCACTTACTTAGAGATATATCTAAACAGTCTCTTTACAGTATAAGTGACAACTAGGTGTCATGCTTTTGTGAGAATGATTTGTTTGCTTTTCCTAGTTTTTATTAAGGTCAAATTTTCAATTTTTTCGACTGTTAACATGGCAGCCGAGACCCATAGCATCGAAAATTTATTTGATTTATGCTTTTGGTGTGACGTAATTAGAATAGGTAATGTTTCAAAATCGGTGACCATGCGTGGGAACAAAGTTTAAGTGGTTACAGAGAATGGCTCTTAAAAATTCATTGATATATCTAAAACAGTTTTAATTTTTTGTATCTCCATACACGTTTTAATAACCACTTTTAATGCGAAAAATTAAAAGGTTTTGAAATGCTTAAATCAAACATTTTAAAATCTACCCGGAAACTCATACACATGTAGCGATAAAATATTTTAAAACATCGAGCTATGAAAAAATTCCCGATTTTTTTCAAAAACAGAGTTCATTGTATTTCTCTAAACTTAAAATATATATCATTTCCTTAGCTCTGCTCTGGCAAATCTTTTATTTAACAACTTTAAATTTGAGAAGAAAAAATCTAAATGAGTAATTTATCTTTAAGATAAATTAACTAACAAGTTCTTTATGACAGATTTTCCTGCTTCTGCTATAAAAATATTTCTTTCCTTTCATATGCACAATGTCGAAAATCTCTCTTTGAATCTTTTTGAAATATTAAATGAAGAAATTGGGTTTGAAAAAGAAATTAAAGTAAGAAGAGGGTCAATGGATGTTCAGAATTTCTTTCTAAATTTTGGAGGAACATTTGACCAATCTACCTCTCTAGTTTCCTTGATCATTAGTGGAAGTAAAAGAGAAGGATTTAGAATTTCAAGCTCAGATGTTGATATAATGGTTGCTATTAATTCAAATATCATACTTTTGTCTGAAAATTATGAAACAAGCCCTACCCCATTGACGAATCCACCTTTGAAAATTGTGTGTGAAGATGCATCACCTGGATTTTATAAACTTTGTCGCAGAATTCCAATGCCTACAAATTTGTCCGAATATTTTACTAAATCCATCCAGGGGAAAGTAAATTTTAGAAGTGATATGCTAAAATTTGGCCTTGAAAAAATAATGGATTCCGTTTTTCATGGTCCTTGTACATGTATACAAGGAAACGTGTCCGGAGATGAGGTTGATTATGTTGTCTGTCTTCAATATCCATTTTGGCCAAAAAGCGCTGATCCATGGGTCCAGAGATGTATTAAATGACCGCACCGCAATGTTATAGAAAGAATTCTTCAAAATGGATGTTTGGGTATTGGCAGTAAAGATTCACTGTTCCACAACATCGAATGGAGAATTTCCTTTTCAATGGCGAATTAGAATTGATTTATTCCCTGAACCACAGTCAATTTCTTGTGTATGGATTGTTAAAAATGTTCTTGAAAGAAGTTCTCCATAATAATGGCGAGGAGTCTTTGCTTTGTTCATATTTTATGAAAACTGCAGTGTTTTGGGAGATCCAGGAAAATCCGTTTCCCTGGGATCCCTGTAGCACAATTCCATGTTTTTTGGTTATGCATTATACGTTTGATCAAATGGGTACGTAACGGATTTTGTCCAATTTTTTTCATTCCTGAAAATAATATGTTTCGAGGAAAGATCTTTGGAGCCAAACAAGAACAGTTAATTTGTCAACTTCTTAGTTTGTATGAAATGGGCACAACCTGTATTTTACAGATACCATCGATCAATTCTAAATGGGTCACTACTCCTATGATAAACCCCTTATATTCGATTGAATTGCTAGAAATTAGGACTTTTAATGAAATAAAGGGATTTAATATGGCCGGTATTTTTCATTGTTCAATGATAAGAAGGTCATTAACTTGCCTGAGAATATTAGAGAATATCGTGAAATACCACCACACAGAGGAACGAGCGGTTATTATTCAGCATTATGCGTTAATTACTTTCCATCGCCTTTCGTTCTTTATTTTCGATAATTGCAGGGGTTCAGGAAACAAGCACTTCTACAAAATGGACAAAATAATGTTGGCTTTTCTCACTTTGGCTTCAAAGTTCGGAAATGTATCGGAAATTGTATATCTTATAGAACTACAGCTGTAAAAGGTATGAAAAGCCTATATATTTTTTAGAAGTACTATATGGCAGACTCAGTGGACCTTTTCTTCTTTACAACGACAATGTCAATATATAAAAATACTTAGAGACAGTTGGGAATTCTTCATTAAGAATGAAACCAAGAAAAGCAGTTGTCTTTGATTTTCAATTTAACATTGAATATTGCTACCTTGAAGAATTCCTCCTAGAACAACAAATTATGATGTCAGATAACCGATGTTCCATTACTATACAATGTCATGTGCTTGTTTTGGTGCATATGCTACGAATATTGGTAAATGATAAGCTGCATAATGACAGCAAAAAAAGAGAAGCTTTGATAGATCTTTTTTATCTTGTGCAATACGATAATGGTTTGTTTATTCCTACTTATCAAAAAGACATTGTATGGAATGTACTTGCAATATCTCAGCTTGTCTGTCAAAATAACAGAAATGCATTGGAGTCATTTTCAAAATGTTTACAGGTTCTACTTGTCAAAAGCACATGTCATCATTCTTCTATTCTAGCTATGCATGTGCGTATTTGTAACATTATTACGAGGGCATTAACTCAACTGCTAAGATGTCGTTCTATAAGTACCATATAAGTGGAAATTTTATCGAGAGGCCAATTTCGCGATTTTTCCTTAAAAAATGGTATACGTGTACGTATTCATACAAATTAAAAATAAAATATTAAACATGGTTAAAGAACTATATGCGGTATATTTCATATATTTGCCCCCACAAAAAGTCAAATTTTGAAAACTCCCTGAAATGTGCTGAATTCAATAAATTGTATGAGAAATATAAATTAACAGATAATATTAAAGTGTCAAAGCAGTGTATTCACAATTTTTGTTTTTATGACGTCACAAACTAGTCCGATTTTATATCCCTTTTCAAAAAGAGGACAAAATGGACAAAATTTCAACAATTTTAGCTTTAAAATTTATAGAGCGCAAGTTTGTTCAGGAACAATATTGACATATTTCATTGATATTATCATTCTACACATTATATCAAAATATTGATCCTGAACACACATGCGCTCGGTGACTTTTACTCAAAATATCGACGAAATATGTACATTTTTCTGTAAAATTCATAAAAAAAAACTGGAATTTACGTCATGTTTGTGATGTTATTACGTACATATAGCGTCATTACTTATGAAAATATTCAGTGCTTTGAAGTCAGCATATACTTCCCTGTCTAAGAACTTAATTAAATATATCTCCATCAAAGTTTGATTTTGGGGGCAAATATTGGTTACTACCGAATAAAATTCTTTCAAAAGGCTCATATTGCTTATATAATTAGAAGAAAAGGAAATAAATATGTTTTTGTACTATAGTATTATTATTTTTTCTTACTCAGTGTTGTTGTTTATTTAAAAATTATTTGTCTTTTAATGTTACTTTTTTCTGTTTTGTATTTTTGTATTTTCTTTGTTCTTTGCACTTTTTTTTTGTTTCTTTGTTTTGTTGTTTGTTTGCACTCTTATTTTCTTGTGATTATATTGTATAGCGAGAATACATACTTAGAAATAATTCTTCTGTATAATTTTATTCATTTTTTCCTACGTTTTCCCCTTTCTAGTTATAAAATAACAAATGAAAGTAATGCAACTTATTAGGAATTATTCCATAGTAAATCATTGTCAATTCCTTACATTTGTAACCTTGACCTTGGAGAGGGCGTATATATCCCATGCCTGATGTCTAATTCAAATAATTATGTGATCTGACATAATACCGTAAATCTGGAAATTTTTACGTCGATTTTATTTTGCGAATTCGGGTCAAAATGCTGTTGATTAATTTTTACGTTTCAAAATTTTGCGAATGACCACTGCTTTGTTTACATTTTCTTATTGGTGATTTATTTTTAAGAAAAATATTTTTGCGAATGTACTGAACTCGCAAATTTGCTAAAAATTTATCTACAGCATAAATTTCCAGATTTACTGTAGAATATTGATTGAATTAAATTAATTTCATTAGAAAAAAGAGATCTAGAGTGCCTAGTATCCAAAACTTTACTGATATTGTTTTATTTTTATTCTATACCTATATTGTTACGTGTATTGCTCAATTTTAATGTTGATTTTACGTTATCACGTTACGTCATGATCCGAATTTCCGTACGCAGTACAGTTAAGGTGCACAATGAAATATCGACAAAATTTGCAATTGAAAATGTATTCAGAATCGGAATGCCTAATATTAGAGAGGTTTAGCAAACCAACGTGTACGCGTACGTGTACGTGTAGCACCAGAAATCTGTGCATTACGTCATCACTTTTGCTAATGACGAATTTCTACACGTATCTTCTTACGCAAATTACGTGTACATAGCCAAGTACACGTAAGTTAAAACTTGTAGCGTATAATTCTTTAACTGCTGTTTATTTTTCAAAAAGTGTGCGTTTTTCTGAAACCTGAATATATAATGCAAATACTGATATAAGAATTAAACGTCAGTAATTGAAAAATATTAATTTATAGGGAGTTAAAATTACAACATCTTGATTTTCGAAAAAGACTTCGACCGATTAAAAATATAAGAACTCTGTACAATTTTTATCTCATAATTACAGGCATATATTTATGTAGAATGGTGTTATACGTATCAAAATTATTGCTTTTGCGGATGATTTTTAAATGTAAACCACTTTTACATTTAAAAACTTACAAGTACAAGTACAGGTTATACTTTGCTAAACAAGAAAAAAATGTTAACGTGTACGTGTAATTCTAACTTGTAGTTTACACGTACATGTACACGTACAAGTGGGCTTGCTAAACCTCTCTATTCTAAGTACATTATTTATATCTGATAGTTTTAATTATGGTTAATAACTACATATTGAGAACGATTAGATTTTATATTTAGACTTGTCACGTGATGCGGCAGTAACGTGATTTTAGCACATTTACTTGCAGTATTAATTTCATCTATAAATTTCGCTAGTGCAAGGGCATAACCAAGATATAATTCTAAGTTTACTTTATAAATATTTTCAACGCAATTTGTAATTTCTGAAAAGTGCTGTGATCCTTTCTAAATTCTGCATTATCATTGTTAAACATCAAAAAAATTAGATGTTAGATCCGCTTGCATACTCGCTACACTACATGTAACATCTAACAACATCCCACAGAGGGTCATGTCAGAGGTCAAATTCTATCAACCGATCAAATCGTCGCCTGCAAAATCATCGTAATATTGTTGAAGCGAATAAGTCTTAGAGCAGTTCCGAATTTTACCTGTGACGTGACCCTCAATGGGATGTTGTTAGATGTTAGTGTGGCGAGTATGCGAGCGGATCTAACATCTAATTTTAATTAGATTGTGTTAAACTATGTTTGTATGACCGAATGCTGTATTTTTAGCGGCTCAACGGCATGACATATTGATATTATTAAATTATTTTCAAGATTTCGTCAGGATCGCAGCACTTTTCAGATACCTTAACACTTATAGAGCTGAATTGTAAAAACTTACTATGATCCATTGAGTACACGCCCTTGCCTCTATGCCTGCAATAGATCGATTTATCAAGACCCCCAGGTTACCCTCCGATGTGCATGCATACAAGTATACGGCAGTGTCAATTGCATACGTAATACACAGAAAATATATTAATAAAATCGTTTAATAATATTCTGTTTAATTATAGAATAAATATTTCGTTGAGAAAATATCACTTGATCTGCCTCTCACTGCATACAAACTTCGTCACATTTTACAAAATGACGTCACATTGACAAATGTATTGCGATCAGTGACCTGTTTATTACTTGTTATTTGGATTTAACTAAGGACAAAATCGTATGCTGTAGTAAGTATTGATGTAGTTTGAGGATTTCTTACAGGTTAAATTAGAAAATCACCTCATTTTGTGGTATTTAAAGAATTGTTGTAGGACTTATATTGTGTGTCATGTCATGGTAAAATTTTCCCGTATAAATTAGGTTCCGCCCCTTTTTGTAACCTTAACTGTGCTGCGTAGTTTTCTGATATGAATCCATATCACCACTCTCTGAAACTGATGACGCAGAACGCAGAGATATGACGTTTTTTTTTCTTGCACGTTTAAAAGTTCCGTGTTATTATGCTTTGTTTTATGGAAAAATATTATACAAGAAATCACTAAAGTTCTATTTTGCTTTATTTACATGTAGGTAGTTAAAAGAGGGTATATAATAAATGTATCGTTATATCAGTAACCTATTCTGAAGAGCTGTATCACGTCTAGTTGACAGGCGCGAATCATCAGATCAAACTCGATGCTTCGCGTCTTGTTAGATCTGATGATACGCACCTGTCCACTCGACGTGATACGACGCTTTGTATCAAGTTACTATTGTTATATATATAATTATTGATATTGCACTTTTCTTGCTGCTAAATACTGATATTTACGGATATTCTTACTGTTGTTTCTAGTAACTTTAGTTCTCTCTAATAAATACTGATCATTATTGTCGTCATTATTGTTGGGTATGTTAAATTACAATAAAAGTCGTTATTGTGCTTTCGATGCTGAGAATTACTGAAAATTACGAATTATTTTGAGCTAAGACTTACTGAATGAGTGTAAACTGTTTTACGTCTCTTTCAAAATTGATTATCAAACAGACGGACGGGTGGACGAACAGACAGACAGACCGTCCAAAATTAATATCCCACACCTTCAGTCAAATTGGGAAACAAATAAAATTCCGCATCTACATTCATGTATAAAACTCCATTGAGATTTTTTGAACAAATAAAATGACACTTTTTAATCTCTCTTATTTATCGCCCCTCACTACTTTGGGTGTTTTCCTGTATTGCTCACTAGTCTGATTTGTATTTACCTTGATATTGCATGTATTTTTATATGTATTTTGTAAAAGGGGGTTTTCGGAAAAGGTGGAGTAGAGAGCATCGATTAAAAGAGTTTACATCAGAAAAATACCAACAGGGACCCATAAATTCTTTAAGCAGTCGGAAAACATATTTAAAATAAGCCGTTTGATAGAGCTTAAGTGGTGCAGAAGATTTTTGTATGGAGGGGACAGTTTACAGGATGACATGCGTGAGGAAACACTGTGAAGACAATCATTCCGATTGCAGAGCTGAAAAATGAATTTCGTAACTTGACTTTGCCGTGTTTCCGTATACAAAGTCATTAACAAGGAACAGAAGTTTTACTCTTAAAAAAGAAACACAAAGTGAATATTTAGTGAATATGAAAAAAATTCTGTAAAATTATGCAATCTATTGATTTATGGGGATACTATCTAAATGTAATTATTACTTAAGATTATAAAAATCATATACAGTCCAAGTTCAGTCAAGATCAATATCTGATGTGCCAAATTTAAACGCAGACACAAATGTCCAAAAATGGCATCTAATCGAAGCAAATACTGGTATTAAAAACTGTAAAGGAAGAGTTTCCCATTAAAAATATAGAGTTTTAGTCAGCTGTTGCAGAGTCTGGGGATGGATGTGATTGTCTTTAGCAAAGCATGTCAATCTATTTGTCCAATGCTGCTAAACTGAGTTTAAATCTGGCGATTTAAATGGCTAGCGCTATATTATTGATTGTGCATATGCTACGGGTACTGGTTTATGACAATATGTTTTGAAAGATATCTTACATCTTGTGCATTATGATGAAAGCTTATCTATTCCTCCCTTGAATCTTTAAGATATTGCATGGGGGCTTTTTTTGGAATATGCAAAATTATTTGCAGAGACGTAAAAAATGTAATGGGTTCGTTTAAAAAATGTTTATTGGAAATAGACACAAATGGAGCATGTCAAGAACACTAATATTATTCATGTTACTCTTCTCGACCTGATTGTGCATTCAGCATTACTAACATGCTTAATAAAGTAAATATTTCCACTGCTGGGCATGGTCAATCAAGAAAAGAATTATCCTTTAGTTTTAATCATCAGACACGGAGGCAAAAATTTCCGTGTATACAGTTAACAACTTAATAAAGTACATGTATATTGTATTCTATACACCCTTTCTAAAACTTCTAACTTATTTTTTAATAATATATGGATGCTTGTCAAACCTAATAAATATTACACGAGAAAACCTTAAGAAAGAAAAAGATTAAGTATTTATGCCCCTGTATTATGCATCAACATCCAGACATACATGTATAACACGAAATACAGATCCATATGTTTATGAATTTCACAGTTTTTATGAGTGATCTTTACTATTAATGTCTTGCACTAACTTTGATTTCTTCATACCAATGATAAAAAGCATTTTATTTAAAAATTAAGGACTTTTTTTTACTTTATTATTAAAAGGGCCAAACATAAGTCTAAAAACCCTGACCCCAGCTCAGGAATTTCAAAAAAACTCTTTGTGTACTATATTAACGAAAAAGCGACTTAGGTCCTTAGGTCAGGGAGTAAAGAATTACCTTTTCCTGCATTTGGCCCTGTTGTTGATTTGAGATGGGGGTGGTTTGGGACGGAGTTAACCGGTAGGATGGGATGTTCCATTTCCATAAAAATAACTATTTTCCTCTTTTTTTCTATAAAACCCTTTACAAAAACTAGTTACAATTAGTTGAGCAAAAGACGATGAAGTCTATAAAATTTTATATATGACTATTCAAAAAATTGTACATATTCAAGTTATATTATACATATTCAAGCAATATGCCTTATTAATACTTCACAAATTTAATCTGCGTTCATATCACATGTATTGCTATGGTTTTACGTTTTAAAAAGATTCAATTTCCAATACTTTGTCAATTTTTCTATGTCAATTTCATGAACATCTCTAAGTCGATGATGAGGACAAATTTTACATTCCATATCTGCTGGATCAATTTTAGATAAGAAATAGCCAAGGATCTCTGATGAAACAGTCTTTTCTTCGTCCTCTTTGCACCTAATACCTTTTTCATACTGCACGCGTTGGTGAAATGTCTGTGTTATTGCGGCAAGTTTATCTTCAACAGTGTTAAGAATCTTATATGTCTTTTCTATCTCCAAGGAAATTCCAGGCACAGCGCATAATACTTGGAGTTGAATAGAGTCTATTGTCACAGACATAACGATATTATAGTTTCCTGCATAGAACAAAGCTGCGTTTTTGTATAAACATGGTATTTCTTCAATTTGGAGAACTTTCCAATTTTCTTCCTGCATACATGCAACAACAAGACGAAAGAAGAAGAAGAATGGCAAGAATTTGAATTTAAAGATAAGAATAGATGTCCTGTTTTTTGAGGCTAGGATAAGCTCTGAAATTTCTTTTTCTACATCCTTCCGGTTCATGCAAGGTATGTAATGATATTCTTCTCCAACTGCCACCAGACCTAGTCGCTGCATGTACAGGAGAAGCAATTCTTTATGAAAGGATATAAAACGAGCGTCTTCCGCCTTAGACGTTGATTGGCTTTTATCTAATGCTAGTTCTTCGCATATTTCTTGGTCCCTATGCTCCCAGATACCTAACAGCAATTTGTCGTGCAAACGTCCAGTAAGGGAGAATTCATCCAAGTCTTTTTTATCAGCTGGAATACCCTCTAGATTTAAATTGTCTGTGATTATTATCTTGAACGCATCAATAAACCACTGGACATCCAGGATAACATTGTCTTTGAGGTGATTTTCATTAAAATACAAAATTTTACCAGTGTCGTGATAAAATCGTAACATATCTCGTTTCATTCCACTTGTTTTCTTCTCTTTCTCCTCATCGTTGGCATCAACAGGGACTGTTTTTATCTCCGAAATTTTTATAACTCTTTTTGCATATTTCTTCTGCTTCAGTTCTAGTCCGAAAAAGGCCCATTCTTTTGGAATATTTTCTTTCCATCGTTCCTGACGGGCAATGGAGGCAATACGTTTTTCTAATTCAGTAATTGGTTGAATAGGAAAATTAATGCAATAACAGTTTTTCTTTTCAATGTATTGTGCTAAACTTGACCCCTGTGGTAACTGTTTTTGGAGGCAACACAGAAAATCTTCTTTAGTCTGCAATTATACATTTTCATCATTTTATTTATTTAGCGAAGGCATGTTAAAGCGTCAACTAAATATTTTGTATCAAAAAATCAGAGTGATTTAAGAAGGAATTATATGTCAGAAAAAAATCTTAATATTTGTATTTTTAGTTAATAGGAATTTCATGTACATATTTTTTTGGATTTACTAGCATTTAGAATCTAAATTACTTTTAAAGATACTATATCTTCATTCATTGTGTTCCTTTGTACATTAAATCAGTTTTATGTATGTGCGATAGATTGACCTTGAACTTTCTTTTTTCCTCTTCCCAGTGTGTTGCAACGATGAGCACAATAGGTTTCTCCCCTTCTTTGTTTTCCGTAGCACAATAGGTGTGTATAGACTTCATCCAGAAAACGAAGTAATCTAAGATATATGGAAAATTTGAGAAATACACTTATAGCTTTGTAACTGATAAGGACACACGATCAAAAGATACACGTCTTTCAAATGATAAAATTATGGAATTGTGTATGGTTTTCTTGTACTTTTCTATTCTTGGTAAAATAAAACCGACATAATCGTAGCTTTAGTTAGAAAAGATTTTTCGCAGTATCTGAACTAAACTGCTACCCTTTAAAGTATTAAAGTAATACATAAAAAATAGAAAATTGACTGCCAAAAATTGACATTCGTCTGAATTATTCAGCGATTATATTGCACTGATTACTGTGTCTCAAATTATCAGTGATAAAAAATTCAAGGGTTTGAATCGGATCAGAAATAATATTCTTATTTGATAATTTGACTGACATAGTTTAAATGAGATAAAAAATATATTTAAAAACTGATTAGAATAGAGCTGTTTGTCATGTCGTAATATTGGTGATATGAGAATTACATGTAGTGCATTTATATATATTTAAATATAATTTTTTTGTGCGAGTGCGTCTTTTTAGCGTCATTCTTTTGTTCTTTTGTTAACTTAAAATGATTTTTTTAATACCTCCAAATGTCCATCCACCAAAAACACCATCATCTTGCTTACAAACTGTCTCGCTAACCCTTTGATGTAACTCTTGAGAAGCATCAACTACCACGATGTAGAAAGCCCTCCTAGTCAAGTAAATCTGATGACACGCGTAGTAAACACTTTGTCCTCCAAAATCAAAAACACTCAGTCGTTCGGCGTTTAACTCCCCTTCGAAATCCCTGCTTTCCCTATCTGGTTTGATTTCTGTTTCTGTAGAAATGAATGTAATTTTCAATCTATTGTAAATACAAACATAGATAAACACACTAACACCCTAAAATATATAATTTTAACAATATGGTTTAAGCCATAAAATATAAAAGTTATAATTAAAACATTCTTTTCTAACTCTTTTGTTTTAAAAGTCATTCATAATGACAAAATGAATTTAAAGGTTTAAAGGTTTGATTTACATGTTACAAATAGGAAGTTTGGTAGAAACTAAAAAAATCATAACTTCCGATTTATTAATGAAAGTCAACGTAAGCCATTCAATTAAAAAATCTATGCATTTCTTACCTTTCAAAGTTTCATCCGAAATCTCAAATATTTCTTCATGAACTTCAAGACCTAGTGTTGTTTCAACATTATAAATGTCCTCTGCACTACATTTGAGAAGTCTTTTCAGTAGTGTAGTCTTTCCGGCTCCTGCACATCCTACAAGCATGGCCCTTGATTGATGTACAATTTGTGTTCCTTTCTTGGCGTATTCAACGTAGCGATCTCTGGCCCTTTGATCCCAATTCAATATTTCTAAAGGTACCTTCACTACAGAAACATATAACACAATTATTTACAATAAGTTTAAAAAGTTGTTTAATCTGTTTAATGAAATACATTGTACAGCAGATTTGTTTTCTTTAGTTGTGAAAAGAATTCAAACATACACATATTAATCGTTTTGGTAGCCTCGTCGGAAGTAAGTTATGGCATTTTTAATTAAAGAATCACGATTATTAAATAAAGAATGTTGAAAAGCATTTTCAATGATTTCTGAATTAAAAGTATTAAGAAGATTAATCTTTTTTGAATGAGACATACTTACATTTTTCAGTGACACTATTTCGAATAGTCCAATCGGATAATGTACAATGCTTGATGATATCCAGATCAAGTCTTTCTATGAAGAGATCATACATTTCCACTGGTTTGTTTGGCACATACAAACATCTCTCTCCGTCCTTTCTTTCATAATTCCAAGACCTGCAGTATTCAAATAGTACTTGCTTTGATGCTTCTTTCAGGAAAAACTCCAAATTAACGTCGTCCATTAAACACTCTGTTACAAACGCGTACATGACCTTATGACGGATGTCGGCCGAGGCAAAAGTTATTTCACCGCTCTGGCTTTTAGCGATTCCTTCTGGTAAATTTAATTCTTCATCAGAAATTGGAAGTGTAGGCAAGAAATTGTCTCTTATTTTCAGCATAATCTTTTTGTATGCGCCATCATTAAGACTGAGTTTGCTTTTTTCGGCAAACAGTAAGCTGTATAACAAGCATCTGACATTCGGAGGGAATTCATGATATTCACCTACAAACATCCATATACAGTATCTGATAAGGTGTGTAGATTTAAAGATTAAAGTATGATTATGCACAAATATGCAACCGATTAAATAACCATCCTTAAGTTATAAAATAGTGAATCCTCATAAAATATTATTAATTATACTTGCAGTCTATTGAAAAATACTAGTACCTGGAAACGACTTAGAGTTATCACAAAAATTAGATGAATCATTTATTTATTCTAACGGAAAAAAAATGTTGAATTATACATAGATTTAATTTAATGAAACAAACATCTGTAATATAACAAATAAATGTTTTTAAAAAATCCAACCATACCACCGGAGAACGCTTGTAATGAATTATCGCTTATGATTTTAAATCCCAGTGTTTTGAAATCGTACTGTTGTCATAACAGATCTAGATATTGTGTATATAATGATAAATAACTCTTATTTCTTATCAAAATTCCAGGTCCCTGGCTTTTCTCTAAAAGCGTGTTTTTCTTCATATAATTCAGAGTATACTTACTATGCTTTCTATACGCTTTATGGTTGATAATATATATATCCGAATGAGGATAAAGTCCTATGCATGATCTAACAACCTCGTGTCTTTGGAATTTCCAAAGCCATTTGACATGTTGAGATTCGCCATTTGTTTTAACTTTGTTAGGTATTTCTTCTCCATTTTGCTGCAGATTCCTTAAAAATTCCTCCCGCTTGTCAATACTTTCTGTGATGATATTTTCTGGGATGTGTACTGGTGAACAATTAAAAGATATTCTTATTCATCCTCACAACATAAACACTTAAACTGATTTTTGTATCTGCTACATTTTTTCTTGAACAGTCACAATTCTTATTTAAAAAGAACAAATAATTTTGCAAATGCATGCAAAAATTCTTATATCTAATAAATATATCATTTTGTGATTAATATTTTAAAGAATGCATAGACTTACAAATCTGAGATATCTGCTTGCTCATTGAGGTGCCCTCAATACTCTTATGAACCAGTATGTCCATCATTAGGCGATGTATAAGTAGGGAATCAAAGTGTGTGCTCTTGTTAATTATGCACTTCTCTCCAGGTTCACTCACGTAGTTGCTTAACCTTAGGTACTGGCGGCTTGTAACACAATTGCTCATGTAAAATGTCAAAAATCTGCTGTATTTGGATAACTGAAATATTGTTTCGTCTGCAGCATTCTTTGTTATGGTTTGAAAGTCTTTTTCAAACAAACGAGACTCTGTTCTTTTCAAATATTTAAGGTTTTCCTGTGCATTTTCACTACTGATGGGATCCAAATCAGCAAATGCCATACGTCGTACTTCATTAAGAATTTCCAGCCATTCAGACTTAGAGAAGTCGGGGGAATCAGACTCGGAACATAAGAAGCAAAATAGAATATATAGCCGGTCGCATCCTATTGTTGAAAATGTATCTAAAGAAGGAATAAGATTTTGATTTGCGAGTGAGAAAACTCAGTACCATATGTAAATTTGTAGTTTAATTTATAAGCTTAGAAATCCTTTTAAAAAACAATTAAGATTTGGATGCAGAGTACTGGTCCCCCTCCCTTTTTTAAAGAATAATTTCAAAGTTTCAATGCTTTCTTTTGTCTGAAAATAACATTCTGATAATCTGAAAAATTAAGTAAAATAACATAAACCTTTTTATAGTGCTCTCTACACTTTACTTGAAATACAAATATGTAATATATATATAAAAAAAGATAAGATAGATCAGCCTACAGTAATTTTAATGAACTCGAATGTTTTTTTAATAATATCGTTTTTATAGAGCTTACATGTACCTGAAACAGTCGTTTTCCAATCCCTATAATCCCCAACAAAACGTTTCAGGAAAACTGTAGAAGAGAAAAATAAAATTTAAGTATATCGATTACAACGTTCCAAACATTAACAACATTTTTTATCATCTCAATAACAGCATTGAGAAAAAAATCAAAGTATTGAAAGAACTGAAAGCCGGGCTTTAATTGCTCGAATATATTGTCTTATCTGAAATTAATACATTTTTTTTCCTTTGGCCATTGATTTATAACAGGTAGAGTTTGTATGATTATGATTTAAAACAATATCCCATATACCAGTAATCAAGATTAACAGTCCAGACTCCAATATATGTTATGATTTTATAATTTTAATTTATAATATTTCCAGGAAATTCATATTTTCTATTCTATTTTTCATAATTCAAAAATTCAGTCTTCAAATAGTTAAAATAATGCTCATGTTTATATTATACACATTATTTTTGTTTCAAAGATACAGTAATTTTATCGCAAACTACATGTAGAAACACTGATATGATACATGTATACATGTATTGTCAAGCGACTTCACACATGTTAATTCTTAAAATTCCAATTCACTATTAATTTGCTAAAAATCAAAACAGAATATAACCACTAACATGACGAATGTGAAAACGATATAAAACTCTTCAACGATTTCAGTATTTGGAAAAGATCGTGCTATTGAAAATAGTTCGCTTACAATATGCAGTCAGCAGCGTATGTGCACAAATTGTTATATCATGATTATCCTAATAAAGCAAATATTTAATTTCCCTTTCATTTTAATTTTCAAGTAAAATTATGGATCATAATTCATTAACCTTTCCAACGATTGGGATGTTAAAAATATCGGCTAGCAGTGGGACTATTTTGTTTATCGGAAGCGTCTGCTTTGACGCTGTTTGGTTTTTTGTTTACTGTGCTATTTATAGTAAGCCAGTCGATCATGATGCCTATTGCCAGGACTTTATCAAGATTAGCAGCAAAGTCCGGCTAAAAATAAGCAATATTACCTTAAGTAATAAAAGTAGTTAATACTAGGCTATTTTACTTTGTAAATAAAAATTTTAACGTCCTTTCAGATCAGAGTAAATCAAAAATTAATTGCTTATTACTTTAGAATATAGATTTTAATTTTTACTCAATATTTTTTTTTAATTTCTTTTTTACAAATTCATTTATGAAAACGAACTACATGTATATTGCTATTTGTGAAATAATGGAAATTGTAAATTGGATATTGAGTTGTACTTGAAACGTCTCCTTGTGAAAATACGTTTTATTCGTTTTCCAAATCATTTATGCTGATCAAAATTAAAAAGGACTGTAAATGTTGAAATTTTTCAAACACTTAACAAAGTATTTGTAAAGAAGAAATAAATACATATGTCTGTTGCACTAGCCTATATACACGTTGTGACAGTTTTTAGAAAATGTTTTAAGGTATTTTTAGACACTAACCAGTCACCCACGGTCACATGACTGCACATTTCATTCACTAAAATCGACTATATTTTAAAAATGAAACACACCGTTAACTAAGTTATTAAATAGTTGAAATATCAAGCTTTTTACTCTAATGCCAAAAAGAGCTGAAACAATTAAAAAATGAAGCTTATTTATCCTATATTATATGATATAGCATAACTTAAGGCAGTTTTGCATTATCAACCGAGAAACTGTTTATACAAAAGCGTAAACCTACCGCTTCAAGTAATGTTATATTGTAAAATTAAAGAAACATATGGAGTTAACGAACAATATTCAGGATGAAAAGTCCATAAAACAAAATAAAAGCAGAGCAAACACGGACATCAAAACATCAAAGGTTGGATCAGGTGCCATGGAGAAGTAAGCATCCCCTGTCGACCGGTCACATCCTCCGTGCACTGTGCTTCATTTCATGACCGGGAAATAACGGAAAAATCCATCGCCATTTTAATGTTTAAATAATGGACTAACAATAAGTATAAAAATCATCCATCAACATTTGACAGTGATAAATTTTATCGCTGACAAGGTTATTGTATCGACCATAGAACTTACGAAATGATAACTTAAGTGAGACTGCTGATATTCTGTTACATCCAATAAATTTGCATAAGTACGGTAAAGTTGACGGTTATAATGTTGAAATAATCACTTTTATCATAGATCTTGGTTGTTAAATTGCAATTAACGTCTTTTTCAAGTAAAAATTCCAAATATAAAACAGGTGTGTCGAACTCGGTAGTGTCTTTTATCTCAAGCTCACCGGGATATATATATCGTATCGAAATAAGAATGGAAATTGCAATTGTTATTTGACAATAGGTCTCCTATATACTTAAATGTTATCAAATGTTATCTTCTATATTTAACATACATTACATGTACAATATGCATAATTTCTCAAAATTTTATTTAAGTGTATACAATCAGACAATTTTACCTCCAAATACTGTTTCGAATTGAATATTTTAAAAGTAACGTTAAGGTTGAGGTTGAAAAAATGCAACAAAAATGTTTTTTAAAGTAGTGAATATATTTTCAAAAGTAAAATCGGTATAAGAATTATATGTAAAGGTAAAAGTTTATTCACAGTCCATAATCACTATGAGAGTTACGGCGAATAAACAATTTTCAATACAATTTCTTTTTGGATTAATCATGAAGACTGGTTTGAACGATTTCTTTATTGATATTTGTATATTTATGGTTATAATAAATATACTTATATCAAATTACATTAATTTCTGCAGGACGTGAAGGAGAATCGAATATAAATATTTTTTTGT
>NW_026929540.1:0-3952 GCF_032062105.1 Saccostrea cuccullata | reverse complement strand
TTTCTCTAATGTATTTGTTGACAGGATAGGATTAATAAAAAATGTCCTGGAGTGGAAAAAAATTGATATGGCCATTTTCTACAAGTCGATCTTGATAAGGCAAAGATGCCCTTCCATTCGAAAATAAAAATGAAAGGCCGAGACACGATATTTATATCAAAGCTATTTATCTAAAATCGTTTTCTTTCTCTTTTCCAGTGAATATTCCCGAAATTATTCTGCAAAAAAGCAAGAATGAACAAATAGAATATTTACAGAGATTGCAGACAGGGGAATCTGTACATTGTAGAGGTTCAAACGACAGCTTCGAGCACATACTTTGGAAATGGGAATATCTAAAAGATGCAAGACCTAACATAGTTAGATCCTGCATCGGCCTCCATGAACATAGTGACATATATATAATCGGCAACAAGGCATATAGAGAACCAAGTAATAAGATTAATTTAAAAAAAAAGAAATTTAAAATTCATGATGCTATGTTTCCTCTGCTGACTTAACGAGGCCCTATACTAGGCATACAAATTCGTTTTTACGCATGCAGCCGGTTTTTTAAGACAGGTCAAAGTACTGTAGGCAAAATTGCTAACGCACCATTTGTTAATTTTTATTTGTGAATTGAACATTTGCCGGATCGGTACTAGTACTTAGTATATATGATATGCCATTATTTCCAAATCAATGGGATTGACAAATGTCTTGGTATCTTGAAAATACCCTTGAATGACCTTCTTGTCCGAAAACCAATTTCTAGCTATGCACTGCGCACCATTTTTGCACAGATATGAAATTCTTAATCACTAAAGGGGTCAGTGAGATTGTCACAGGAGTAGTCCCCCAGTTTAGAATCGAATAAACAAACTGTCATTCACAGACTCTCATATCTCATATTAATCATCTGAAACCTTAGTGTCCATGCCAAATCCACTCCACTTCCGATTGACTCAGTCTTGTGGAACAATTTTCAACTTATTGTATGCTGCTAACTTAATGCCGTGGTTATCTGTAGTAAACATTTTATATTGTTGAGTCTATTTGGAACAATATTTCATGAGTGGAATTCATAAGCTTTTTATTGTTTTTAATTTTTGCAGATTTCTCTAAAAGACCCCCCTGCAGACGCCATACTGTCTGCATTAGCACGCTCCTCTAGTGTCAACCGCCACACACGATGTAATTTTTTCCTGTGTTTTTAATTAGTAAAAATGTAAAGAACACAGATAAAAAGGAAGAAATATTTTTTTTCTTCGAAAATGGAATAGACACGATTTTATGTTTTTCTATTAATTGGTCACACTTCAATAAACATAGTAGTTATTAATAAGTTTTGACAATAATATGCCTAATTTTTGTTAAAGTAACATATGCATATATCAAATGCATCATAAACAGGTTTTCAAAGTAGAATATGAATTTTCTTAGGTGGTGCGTTAGCAATTTTGTCTAGTGTATATAGACTGCATTTCCGTCACAATTGAATTTATGATAAAACAGATAAAAAGACAATAAATAACTATAAAATGTACCGAGTTCCATATTTAATTTAAAAGATAAACATGCAATTCTCTTTTAACCATTCTCTTAGCATGGCATTTACAATTATAATCAAAAAATTAAAAAAAATATATATAATTATTCTTCATTTTCCGCCAAGATCGAGAATCGTAAACAGAAAAAAATAATAGAATAAAATAAAATATAAAATTTTAAATAAAAGGTC
This sequence comes from Saccostrea cuccullata, assembly GCF_032062105.1. Taxonomy (NCBI): domain Eukaryota; kingdom Metazoa; phylum Mollusca; class Bivalvia; order Ostreida; family Ostreidae; genus Saccostrea; species Saccostrea cuccullata. The sequence goes on along the minus strand of NW_026929540.1, from coordinate 2,232 downwards.
TTAAGGTAGGTCCGTACTTTCAAAATTTTCTGTCAACCTAATAATTCTTTAATTTGAATACCTTAAATAAGTCATAAACTAACTGAAACACCCATAAAAGACATATCTTTGCAGTTGAATTTTCATACAACATGTCTCAGAGTGCATACCTCTAAAACTTCAACAACCAAAATTGATCATTACGAAGTGAGATATCACATTTTGATTAGCTATGCACCAAATCACATTAAATTTATATTAAAACATGAAAATCAAAAATATTCATTTGCCAAGATAATATCTGAAATCTTTATTAGAAAATATTAACAAATTGATGTTGAATCTGTCCACGTCTTTCAGAAAAAAATCTCAAAATTTCTTTATTTTTAATATTTTTCAAAATCGAAAGTGTTTATTAGCCATTTTTTCTTCAAAAATATTTAGAATTACACCTAAGGTTAACAAAAACAGATGTCTATTATGTTCAACCAGATAAATTTAACAAAAGAACCTTTTGAAATATCAATTTTTCAATCATTCTTTGCAAAAATTAGTAAAATCTTAAAAGATGATATAGGCTTTAAAATCAATCAAAATAGACCTCAAATTTGTTTGTTTAAAAAAAATCAGAAAGCATTAGTTCTATAAAGGCAATACAGAATTTTGTGTCTGGGTATGTACTAAATGACATAGTTCCTATGGACAGAGAGTAAAGTGTTAAAATTTCCACAAATAACGATATTAAATGCTTTGTATGCTTAATGACATTAATTACAATAAACAATACATACTGGCTAAATTATTTTCAATCATCCAAATAGATTTTTCTCAATTGATAAGTGATAATCAGAATTTTTTATTGGTGTGTAAAATTAAAACCGGATCCGTATAAGTATGGACCTTCCTTAAACGTAAGAGTTAAAATTTATAGAACAGAGATAAAGGTTTGGATTTTTGAAAGTTATTTTAAAATCATCAACAGTTTTGGTTGAATATTATGACTTTCAGGAATAAGCTGCCCTTGAATGAATCAGATCAATTTATATACCTATATAACATGCTTTACGAAGAAAACAAACAGTCATCAAACTCAGAAGCCGAAACAATACAAATTTGGAGAAGACGGACCTTTAAGTAAATTAGAGTAATGATCATGTGACATGGAGGAGGAACCTCATCGGTGTGCTCCTTGGCACGATCAGACAAACGGAAAAATCCGTAGGCAATTTACTATGAAAAAATGGGCAACCAGAAATTTGTATACAAATATTTGTCATCCTTCGACATAATAATGAATTGTATTTGCTGTCATGAATTTTCAAAATGATGAATTAAATTGAGAATGTTGATATTCCTTGTTTCATCAACACATTTGCCAATGGCTTGGTTGTTTTAAGAAATTGTTCGTAAATAGAACATGAATCTGTGAATGGCGTATTGCTTAATGTTAAGAAATTCAGTAAAATAAGAGATTTTATCGAACATGTAAATAATACATTTGTATACAAACATTATATTAAAACTTTGAATTCCAGGCAAATACCATGCCCTCTCTCGTGAAGTTCGAAGTCTTCTTTACAGCTTTCTTCTGCTGGGAAAATACACGCTTAAAGTCAATGAGGAGTCCCATGTAGCAATTTTTAACAAACTCAGAGAACGATATTTTACAGATCTACCAAAGTGTACTGACATAGGGATACCCACCGAATCTCTGTCTGAAATATCACAAACACAAGAAAATGAATTCACTTTTCAATCAGACACCATACGACATGACGTCATGTACGCGTTTGTAACAGAGTGTTTGACTGAGGACAGTGATCTCGAGTTTTTCCTCTCGACAGCATCGCACCAGGTGATATTAGAATATTGTAGGAGCTGGAAATATGAGAGAAGTGAAGGAGAAAGGTGTCTGTATGTTCCAAGCTGGCCTGAAAAGCTTTATGACCTTTTCATAGACCGTCTACAGATTGACACCATTATACACTGTCAGGCATCGGATAAAGTGTTTTGCGACGCAATCCAAGCCCGTTGTATGCTTTTGAAATTTTGTTTTCTCTTATGAAATCAGTTCAAAGAATTTGTTTTTTGATAACAAAGAAAATAAAGTGTATATGCAATCTTGGTTGGCTGGCTTGCAAATACTAGATAAAAAAATGGTTTCAAAACGTTTAAAGTTATTTAAATAAAAAATTACGTATTTTAAACTTTATCTGAATAAAAATTTAAACAGCATTTAAAATATACCAAGGT